>NC_053023.1:307957434-308257434 GCF_003073215.2 Triticum urartu
CGGCTCGGCCTCGCGCTAACGCGGCAGTGTGCTCGTTTGACAGGCGCAGTGCGGTTATTCTGTTTCCCCCACCCCACCCCACGCACCCACACCCCTAAGATAGATAATGGGGCAAAGTCCACACAAGGAAGATGTGTAAATACAACTATGCCCCTCGGTACGGTTCGGTGCGGGGGCCAGTCATATTTCCCCCACGCACCCACACCCCTAAAGATAGAAAACGCGGTTATTCTGTTTCCCCACGCACCCACACCCCTAAGATAAGATAATGGGGCAAGTCATGTTATGGACTCGCCTCCGCATGTGACGCCGCGACACGCCGCATCGTCGCCTGCTACGGCTCGTTCCTGGCTCGGCCTCGCCGGGATGGGGGAGGGGGGTCCCAACCCCCATCCCCCCCGGCTCGGCCTCGTGCTAACGCGGCAGTGCGCTCGTTTGACAGGCGCAGTGCGGTTATTCTGTTTCCCCCCACCCCACCCCACGCACCCACACCCCTAAGATAGATAATGGGGCAAACTCCATACAAGGAAGATGTGTCAGTACAACTATGCCCCTCGATACGGTTCGGTGCGGGGGAAAGTCATGTTTCCCCCACGCACCCACACCCCTAAAGATAGAAAACGCGGTTATTCTGTTTCCCCACGCACCCACACCCCTAAGATAAGATAATGGGGCAAGTCATGTTACGGACTCGCCTCCGTGCTACGTCTCGAGCTAGCGTTGGTTTTCCCTGAAGAGGAGGGGGTGATGCAGCACAGTAACGTAAGTATTTCCCTCAGTTTTTGAGAACCAAGGTATCAATCCAGTAGGAGGTCACGCGCAAGTCCCTCGTACCTGCACAAAACGGTAGCAAATCGCAACCAACGCTTAGGGGTTGTCAATCCCTTCATGGTCACTTACGAGAGTGAGATCTGATAGAGATAATATTTTTTGTATTTTTGTTATAAAGATGCAAAGTGAAAATTAAAAGCAAAACAAGTAAAATAAAGTCATGGAGATTGATATGATGAGAATAGACCCGGGGGCCGTAGGTTTCACTAGTGGCTTATCTCAAGAGCATAGATATTCTATGGTGGGTGAACAAATTACTGTTGAGCAATTGATAGAATTTAGCATAGTTATGAGGTTATCTAGGTATGATCATGTATATAGGCATCACGTCCGTGACAAGTAGACCGACTCCTGCGTGCATCTACTGCTATTACTCCACTCATCGACTGCTATCCAGCATGCATCTAGAGTATTAAGTTAAAAACAGAGTAACGCGTTAAGCAAGATGACATGATGTAGAGGAATAAATTCATGCAATATGATAAATACCCCATCTTGTTATCCTCGATGGCAACAATACAATATGTGCCTTGCAACTCTTTCTGTCACTGAGTAAGGACACCGCAAGATTGAACCCAAAGCTAAGCACTTCTCCCATTGCAAGAACTACCAATCTAGTTGGCCAAACCAAACGGATAATTCGAAGAGACTTGCAAAGATAACTCAATCATACATAAAAGAATTCAGAGAAGATTCAAATATTATTCATAGATAAGTTGGATCATAAACCCGCAATTCATCGGTCTCAACAAACACACCGCAAAAAGAAGATTACATCGAATAGATCTCCACGAGAGAGGGGAGAACATTGTATTGAGATCCAAAAAGAGAGAAGAAGCCATCTAGCTACTATCTATGGACCCAAAGGTCTGAAGTAAACTACTCACACTTCATCGGAAGGGCTATGGTGTTGATGTAGAAGCCCTCCGTGATGGATGCCCTCTCCGGCGGAGCTCCGGAACAGGCCCGAAGATGGGATCTCGTGGATATAGGAAGTTGCAGCAGTGGAATTAGGTTTTTGGCTCCGTCTTTGGTCTAATGGGGGTACGTAGGTATATATAGGAGGAAGGAGCACGTCGGTGGTGCTCCGAGGGGCCCACGAGGTAGGGGGCGCGCCCAGGGGGGCGCCCACCACCCTCGTGACCTCCCCGGAAACTTCTTGGAGTAGGGTCCAAGTCTCCTGGATCACGTTCGGTGAGAAGATCACGTTCCTGAAGGTTTGATTCCATTTGGACTCCGTTTGATATTCTGTTTCCTCGAAATACTGAAATAGGCAAAAAACAGCAATTCTAGGCTGGGCCTCCGGTTAATAGGTTAGTCCCAAAAATAATATAAAAGTGGAAAATAAAGCCCAATATAGTCCAAAACAGTAGATAAAGTACCATGGAGCAATCAAAAATTATAGATACATTGGAGACGTATCAGGCATCCCCAAGCTTAATTCCTGCTCTTCCTCGAGTAGGGAAATGATAAAAAGAGAATTTTTGATGCGGAGTGATACTTTGGCATAATTTGAATGTAAATCTTCTTAATCATGGTATGAATATTCAGATCCGAAAGGTTCAAGACAAAAGTTCATATTGACATAAAAATGATAATACTTCAAGCATACTAATCAAACAATTATGTCATCTCAAAATAACATGGCCAAAGGAAGTCCATCCCTACAAAATCATATAGTTAGGCTATGCTTCATTTTCGTCACATAAAGATGTTCCCAACTTCTATACCCCCGATGACAAGCCAAGCAATTGTTTCATACTCAAATAATCTCAAACTTTTTCAACCTTCACGCAATACATGAGCGCGAGCCATGGACATAGAACTATGGGTGGTATAGAATATGATGATGGGGATTGTGTGGAGAAGACAAAAAAGGAGAAAGTCTCACATCAACGAGGCTAATCAATGAGCTATGGAGATGCCCATCAATTGATGTTAATGCAAGGAGTAGGGATTGCCATGCAACGGATGCACTAGAGCTAAGAATGCTCAACAAAAGAAAACTAGTGGGTGTGCATCCAACTTGCTTGCTCATGAAGACCTAGGGCATTTTGAGGAAGCCCATCGTTGGAATATACAAGCCAAGTTCTATAATGAAAAATTCCCACTTGTATGAACACGACAAATTATGAGACTCACTATATGAAAATCATGGTGCTACTTTGAAGCACAATATATGAGACTCACTACATGAAGAACAAGGTGCTACTTTGAAGCACAAGTGTTGAAAAAGAGATAGTAGCATTGCCCTTTTTATTTTCTCTTTTTTTGGGCCTTTATTTTTTCCTTTCTTTTTGTCCTTTCTCTTTTTTTGATTGGGCAATGCTCTAATAATGATGATCATCACACTTCTATTGATTACAACATAATGATTACAACTCGGTACTAGAACAAGATATGACTCTATATGAATGCCTCCGGCGGTGTACCGGGATGGTGCAATGAATCAAGAGTGACATGTATGAAAAATAATGCATGGTGGCTTTTCCACAAATACGATGTCAACTACAAGATCATGCAATGGCAATATGACAAAAGTAAAGCATGTCATGATGATGATGATGATGGTGGTGGAAGTTGCATGGCAATATATCTCGGAATGGCTATGGAAAAACCATGATAGGTAGGTATGGTGGCTGTTTTGAGGAAGATATAGATAGGTTTATGTGTGAAAGAGCGTATCATATCACGGGGTTTGGATGCACCGGCGAAGTTTGCACCAACTCTCAATGTGAGAAAGGGCAATGCACGGTACCGAAGAGGCTAGCAAATGGCGGAAAGGTAAAAGTGCGTATAATCCATGGACTCAACATTAGTCAAAAGAACTCATATACTTATTGCAAAAATTTAGAAGTCATCAAAAATCAAGTACTACGCGCATGCTCCTAGGGGGATAGATTGGTAGGAAAAGACCATCGCTCGTCCCCGACCGCCACTCATAAGGATGCACAAGCCAGGTACACTTCATGCTTCAAATTTGTTACACAACTTTAACCATATGTGCATGCTACGGGACTTGCTAACTTCAACACAAGTATTTATCAAATTCACAACTACTCAACTAGCACGACTATGATATTATCACCTCCATATCTAAAAACAATTATCAAGAATCAAACTTATCTTAGTATTCAACCCACTAAAAAGAAAGTTTCACATATCTTGAATACCAAGTATATTAACATTAAGCAAATTACCATGCTATTAACGACTCTCAAAATAATCTAAGTGAAGCATGAGAGATCAAGTTTCTTTAAAACAAACCACCACCGTGCTCTAAAAGATCTAAGTGAAGCACTAGAGCAAAAATTATCACGTTCAAAAAGATATAAGTGAAGCACATAGAGTAAACTATCAAGCTCAAAAGATATAAGTGAAGCACATAGAGTATTCTAACAAATTTCAATTCATACATGGCTCTCTCAAAAGGTGTGTACAGAAAGGATGATTGTGGTAGACTAACAAGCAAAGACACAAATAATACAAGATGCTCCAAGCAAAACACATATCATGTGGTGAATAAAAATATAGCTCCAAGTAAATTACCGATGGAAGTGGACGAAAGAGGGGATGCCTTCCGGGGCATCCCCAAGCTTTGACTTTTTGGTGTCCTTGGATTATCTTGGGGGTGCCATGGGCATCCCCAAGCTTAGGCTCTTGCCACTCCTTGTTCCATAATCCATCAAAAGAATTCACCCAAAACTTGAAAACTTCACAACACAAAACTCAATAGAAATCTCGTGAGCTCCGTTAGAGAAAGAAAACAAAAGACTACTTTAAGGTACTGTAGTGAACATGTTCTTTATTTGTATTGGTGTTAAACCTACTGTATTCCAACTTCTCTATGGTTTATAAACTATTTTACTAGCCATAGATTCATCAAAATAAGCAAACAACACACGCAAAACAGAATCTGTCAAAAACAGAACAGTCTGTAGTAATCTGTTAGTGACGCAAACTTCTGGAACCCAAAAAATTCTACAAAAATTAGAAGACCTGGGAAAGTTTTTTATTGATCAGCAGCAATTGGAATCACTATTTTATCACCTTCTGGTGATTTTTGACAATTCGGGCACTGAGCACAAAGATTCTGGAAATTACAGCAAGATCAAATAACTATCTTCCAAGAAGATCTAATAGGTTTAACTTGGCACAAACACTAATTAAAAGATAAAACCACATCTAAACAGAATATAGATGAATTATTTATTCCTAAACAAAACCAAAAACAAAAAACACAAAATAAAATTGGGTTGCCTCCCAACAAGCGCTATCGTTTAACGCCCCTAGCTAGTCATAAAAGCAAGGATAGATCTAGGTATTGCCATCTTTGGTAGGCAATCCATAAGTGACTCTCATGATAGATTCATATGGTAATTTTATTTTCATTCTAGGAAAGTGTTCCATGCCCTTCTTTAAGGGAAATTGGAATTTAATATTCCCTTCCTTCATATCAATAATTGCACCAATCGTTCTAAGGAAAGGTCTACCAAGAATAATAGGACATGAAGGATTGCAATCTATATCAAGAACCATAAAATCTACAGGCACATAATTCCTATTTGCAACAATAAGAACATCATTAATTCTTCCCATAGGCTTTTTAATAGTGGAATCCGCAAGATGCAAGTTTAGAGAGCAATCATCAAAGTCACGGAAATCTAACAAATCACCCAAATCACACAAAGCATAAAACTCGTAATTTTTAATTTTAATCTTAATTGTAGGTTCCCACTCATGATGGAGTTTTCTAGGGATAGAAACTTTCAAATCAAGCTTTTCTTCATAATATTGCATTAAGGCGTCAACAATGTGTTCGGTAAAGGCCTTATTTCGACTATAAGCATGAGGAGAATTTAACACGGATTGCAACAAGGAAATACAATCAATTAAAGAGCAGTTTTCATAGTCGAATTCCTTGAGATCCAAAATAGTGGGTTTAGCAATATCTAGATTTTTATTTCTTTCAATCCCTTTTTTATCAATTTCACCATCAGGATCTAAAAACTCAGAATTCTTAGAACGCCTTCTAGGTAAGGGAAGATCATAATCAAATTCATCTAGATTCATATTGCAAAACAAAGATTTAATAGGGGACACATCAATAACTTTTAGATCTTCATCTTGATTCTCATAGTTATTCGGTTAGCGGCCATCTTATTGACTAAGGTGGCTTGCATATCCGAAATTTCAGCGGTCATTTTTTCAAGATGAGCAATTTGGGCTCTTACACTATCAAATTCTTTGGACATATCATCGAGCTCTTTATTAATGTAACTCATAAAACTCTTTTGTTCCTTAAGCTCGTTTCTAAAGAAATTATTATGCTCAAATTGCAAGACCATAAACTTCCTGACATTGTTTTCGATATCTTCTAGCCTTTTAAGGTGAAGATCACCAAAATTAGGTAAGGCCATCGTGACGAACAAGCAAGCAAACTAACACACGAGCAAACAAAAGGCAAAGGGAAAGAGAGGGCGAATAAAACGGTAAGGGTGAAGTGGGGGAGAGGAAAACCAGAGGCAAATGGCAAATAATGTAATGCGAGAGATAGAGATTGTGATGGGTACTTGGTATGTTGACTTTTGCGTAGGCTTCCCCGGCAATGGCGCCAGAAATGGCTCGTTGACGGGAGAGTAAATCTTGACTTGACTTGGCGCAGGCCTCCCCGGCAATGGCGCTAGAAATCCTTCTTGCTACGTCTCGAGCTAGCGTTGGTTTCCCCCGAAGAGGAGGGGGTGATGCAGCACAGTAGCGTAAGTATTTCCCTCGGTTTTTGAGAACCAAGGTATCAATCCAGTAGGAGGTCACGCGCAAGTCTCTCTCTCCTGCACAAAACGGTAGCAACTCGCAACCAACGCTTAGGGGTTGTCAATCCCTTCACGGTCACTTACGAGAGTGAGATCTGATAGAGATAATATTTTTGGTATTTTTGGTATAAAGATGCAAAGTGAAAAGTAAAAGCAAAACAAGTAAAATAAAGTAATGGAGATTGATATGATGAGAATAGACCCGGGGGCCATAGGTTTCACTAGTGGCTTCTCTCAAGAGCATAGATATTCTACGGTGGGTGAACAAATTACTGTTGAGCAATTGATAGAATTTATCATAGTTATGAGGTTATCTAGGTATGATCATGTATATAGGCATCACGTCCGTGACAAGTAGACCGACTCCTGCCTGCATCTACTACTATTACTCCACTCATCGACCGCTATCCAGCATGCATCTAGAGTATTAAGTTAAAGACAGAGTAACGCCTTAAGCAAGATGACATGATGTAGAGGAATAAATTCATGCAATATGATAAATACCCCATCATGTTATCCTCGATGGCAACAATACAATACGTGCCTTGCAACTCTTTCTGTCATTGAGTAAGGACACCGCAAGATTGAACCCAAAGCTAAGCACTTCTCCCATTGCAAGAACTACCAATCTAGTTGGCCAAACCAAACGGATAATTCGAAGAGACTTGCAAAGATAACTCAATCATACATAAAAGAATTCAGAGAAGATTCAAATATTATTCATAGATAAGTTGGATCATAAACCCGCAATTCATTGGTCTCAACAAACACACCGCAAAAAGAAGGTTACATCGAATAGATCTCCATGAGAGAGGGGGAGAACATTGTATTGAGATCCAAAAAGAGAGAAGAAGCCATCTAGCTACTAGCTACGGACCCGAAGGTCTGAAGTAAACTACTCACACTTCATCGGAAGGGCTATGGTGTTGATGTAGAAGCCCTCCGTGATGGATGCCCTCTCCGGCGGAGCTCCGGAATAGGCCCCAAGATGGGATCTCATGGATAAAGGAAGTTGCGGCGGTGGAATTAGGTTTTTGGCTCCGTCTTTGGTCTAATGGCGGTACGTAGGTATATATAGGAGGAAGGAGCACGTCAGTGCAGCTCTGAGGGGCCCATGAGGCAGGGGGGCGCCCTCCACCCTCGTGACCTCCCCAGAAACTTCTTGGAGTAGGGTCCAAGTCTCCTGGATCACGTTCGGTGAGAAGACCACGTTCCCGAAGGTTTCATTCGGTTTGGACTCCGTTTGATATTCTGTTTCCTTGAAATATTCAAATAGGCAAAAAAAACAACAATTTTGGGCAGGGCCTCTGGTTAATACGTTAGTCCCAAAAATAATATAAAAGTGGAAAATAAAGCCCAATATAGTCCAAAACAGTAGATAAAGTAGCATGGAGCAATCAAAAATTATAGATACGTTGGAGACGTATCACTCCGCATGCGACGCCGCGGCACGCCGCGGCGTCGCCTGCTACAGCTCGTTCCTGGCTCGGCCTCGCCGGGATGGGGGAGGGGGGGTCCCGACCCCCCTCCCCCCTGGCTCGGCCTCGCGCTAACGCGGCAGTGCGCTCATTTGATAGGCGCAGTGCGGTTATTCTGTTTCCCCCCACCCCACCCCACGCACCCGCACCCCTAAGATAGATAATGGGGCAAAGTCCATACAAGGAAGATGTGTCAGTACAACTATGCCCCTCGGTAAGGTTCGGTGCGGGGGCAAGTCATGTTTCCCCCACGCACCCACACCCCTAAAGATAGAAAACGCAGTTATTCTGTTTCCCCACGCACCCACACCCCTAAGATAAGATAATGGGGCAAGTCATGTTACGGACTCGCCTCCGCATGCGACGCCGCGGCACGTCGCGTCGTCGCCTGCTAAGGCTCGTACCTGGCTCGGCCTCGCCGGGATGGGGGAGGGGGGGTCCCGACCCCCCTCCCCCCCGGCTCGGCCTCGCGCTAACGCGGCAGTGCGCTCATTTGACTGGCGCAGTGCGGTTATTCTGTTTCCCCCCACCCCACCCCACGCACCCACACCCCTAAAGATAGATAATGGGGCAAAGTCCATACAAGGAAGATGTGTCAGTACAACTATGCCCCTCGGTACGGTTCGGTGCGGGGCCAAGTCATTTTTCCCCACGCACCCACACCCCTAAAGATAGAAAACGCGGTTATTCTGTTTCCCCACGCACCCACACCCCTAAGATAAGATAATGGCGCAAGTCATGTTACGGACTCGCCTCCGCATGCGACGCCGCGGCACGCCGCGTCGTCGCTTGCTACGGCTTGTTCCTGGTTCGGCCTCGCCGGGATGGGGGAGGGGGGGTCCCGACCTCCCTTCCCCCGCTCGGCCTCGCGCTAACGTGGCAGTGCGCTCGTTTGACAGGCGTAGTGCGGTTATTCTGTTTCCCCCCACCCCACCCCACGCACCCACACCCCTAAGATAGATAATGGGGCAAAGTCCATACAAGGAAGATGTGTCAGTACAACTATGCCCCTCGGTACGGTTCGGTGCGGGGGCAAGTCATGTTTCCCCCAGGCACCCACACCCCTAAAGATAGAAAACACGGTTATTCTGTTTCCCCACGCACCCACACCCCTAAGATAAGATAATGGTGCAAGTCATTTTACGGACTCGCCTCCGCATGCGACGCCGCGGCACGCCGCGTCGTTGCCTGCTATGGCTCGTTCCTGGCTCGGCCTCACCGGGATGGGGGAGGGGGGTCCCTCCCCCCCGGCTCGGCCTCGCGCTAACGCGGCAGTGCGCTCGTTTGACAGGCGCAGTGCGGTTATTCTATTTCCCCCCACCCCACCCCACGCACCCACACCCCTAAGATAGATAATGGGGAAAGTCCATACAAGGAAGATGTGTCAGTACAACTATGCCCCTCGGTACGGTTCGGTGCGGGGGCAAGTCATGCCACAGTACTATATGCGAACAAACAAAAAAAAGAAAAAGAAAAAATTGACAGCACAAGGACAAAAAAGTACCAGTCCAAGTTACTGGTGTAGTCAAGTACTAGATCCAAAAAAACAAAAAAAAATTGACCGCCCAAGGACAGGCGCAGGCCCTGACAATGCTAGATGCTTGAACTCGAGCCCCTGGGAGAATCCCTAGTAATACGCATACCCGCAGGGCCTGCCGTCCAGGGCCCACAGGTCAAGAGAGAGAGAGCGAGCGCCGTGTATAAGCGCTCAGGTAAGTGTTCAGAGGAGTTCGACTGGTGAGCGTCGGCTGCGCTTATAAACAAGTCTAGAGCCCCCTCGACTAGCGAGGTGGGACAAAACACATAGCTCACGCGCACGCCGTGCTGCACAGCCGCGCGAGAGAAGCTATCCGGGCCGAATACAATGACCCAGGTCGATGGCCCAACAAAGTACTTCGCCCCGTTACAAAAATCCAGTAGATCACGCACGACAAAAAATAAAAAATGAAAATAATTTAAAAAAAACTCACAAGAAAAATCAGTTAATAAACAAAAATATTGTGAAAAAGTTCAAACACATCTTAATGGTAAGAAGTAAATATATATATATATAAGACTGTAAATAAAAATTTCAGAAATGAATTTACAAAAAAGTTCAACTACTACAATTCATAAGGTTCAAGTACAAAAATAAAAAGAAAGTACTGTGCAGCGAAGATTAATTTTTTTTATTTTATAAAATACCAAAACTATCATTATTCATCTATAAAAAAGAAAAAAACGTGCTCCAAAATTCATGTAAAAAAGTAAGAAAAAAATATTATACAACAAACAAATTTGATTGGTAATTGACACCCTAAAATAGAGCAGTACTATCATTAATAGAATGTAAGTTCAGCAAACTCAATAACAAAAAAGGGTTCTAAAAAAATCATCAGCGTATAGCACCGTCTCCGAGTTATGATCATCAAAAATATACCAGCCAAAACAAAGGATGCCCATTAGTTCGACTATAGAAAATGTTCCAGTACTAATATAAAGAATGTATAAATAAAACACTTATAATTGAGCAGAACAATAGGAAAAACATTACATAACTAGTTCCATACCATTCTGATAAAACCATACAATTCAACCATCTCACATGCAAATGTTTTAAAAGAAAAAATACTGCAACATAATCAACCATACACAAATCTCAAAGCCGGCGTCATTTGCCACATTTAAACCTATAGCACATAAATTCTGAACGTCAGAGAGTCATCTTCTCTCAAGAACATAACCATAACCACATCACCATCCTCAAATCCAGACTCAGCCGCAAACTCCTTCCACCCAGTACTTAGGTTGATGCAACCATCAAAGTCGATGTGGTAGGCAACATCCATCAACTGATACCCATTCTTTTCTGAAGTCTCCATCCTCAGAACACTGAAACTAGGAGCAACAATCCTGATCCTGGGTGACATTTTCCGCAAATGGACATGGGAGTACAAAACAAAATGAACACCTGACATAACTGATTTTTTACACAGATATAGGAATGATTTGCATAAAAAACTAAAATGGAAAAATCTGAACCAAAACAATAACACAAAACTAACTAGACATGTGAACTGACTAAACTGAAAAATATACATATCAATACACATACAGTAAAAACATCTATTCATAAACAGATCAGGGATTATACAAAAAATGGTTTAAATACTGTTAAGTAATGAACAAATACACACAGAAATCCCTACTGTTAAAATCCAAAAAAACCAAATTAAAAAAATATAGACAAGCTATTCATAAGACAAAACTGCAGATCCAGTCCATGGGTTTCGAACAGAAACCAACAAGAAAGTAGAAAACAAAACGAATAGAAACACATACCCATGATTCCTTCAAGTCACCATCCGTCAGGCGACAAACATAGGGTGTACGAAACCCATGGTTGCCATACAGCAAACAAGAAAGTTGCCCACGCCGCTGAGTCTGAGTGAGCTCCAAACCAGACTCGTACACACAGCCGTCAGCTATGCGCGCCATCTTTACCAGGCATCCGCATGAACAATCCTCCATCGAACACACAGGAACAGAGAAAAAGGCAACGAAGAGAAGAGATAGTATCCTAGATCTGATTCTGGAAGAATGAATAAAAGGGAGGGGGGAGACTTGGCCACACACCACACATAGATGGATAACGTTTATAGTCAGGGACACTCGCAAATTATAAAAATAATAAATAGGCAGATGGGCAGCCAGCTGGTAGGAAATAGTTATTACACAAGCCATCCAACATTTGACCGCAAATCAGTTCAACTTCAGAAAACCAAGCAGTTCAAAGGTGCACATGTCGAACATATGTAGACAAAACAACACATTCAGAGAAAAAAATAAAGTTGAATTCATTTAGTCATTCGAACATCTGCTCCCTCACAACAAAAATCTTAAAAACATAATATTCATTGGAGTTGTTTGCCCTGGTGGATGGATGTGGAGCCGTGGCTGCTCTCGCCCTAGCCCAACTAATGATCTGAATATGGTTCCTTCCCCTACCCTCTGGGAAAAGAAGCTCCAATTCATTGGAGTTGCAAGTATCCATCACCTCACGTGCAAGTCGTCTGTTGAACTCTGCCTCCAGTTCCTCCTCGGCAGCACGTCGCGCCATCTGCCTGCGCCTGCGCCTCCTCCTCCTCCTCTGCTCCGCTACTGCAGCCCTCCTCCTCTGTAACCTCTCCCAGCACAGGATCCATCTCCCTTTTCTTTGGTTGCAGCTCGTAGAATGAAACTGATAGAGGGCTCGGGCTTTATAATCAAAGTGCAGAGCCATCGGTGCGGCTCCCGTGTCAACACACAGTAACAAAACTTTGACACGGCAGCAGTCCAACTACACATACGGGCATCAATTCAAAACAACACTGAAAAACACGCAACTTAATTACATAGTTTGACCAAATTACCCGAAATCGCAGCTGACAGTCAGACACCATACACAACCTCCGCCAACGACAAAACAACATGGGAATCCGGGGTAGAAACAACTCAAAAAAGCAAAATTGACAGCGCAAATCTTTTCATATAGTCCTTATATCTCTCCCTGCAACACCAATTCGAAAGTAAAACAACAGAAAAAGAAGAACAGATTTCCATGGCGGGCGTGGAAAACGACCAAGAACACAAAAACTTGTAATCATAAATTACAGATGAAAAAAATCTCAAAAAACTATAACATACCGATAATTCTCACATCAAAAATGACAAACACGACGTAAATTGAGGCCCACGAACACCACAGTAAACACTGACGCCCAAAACCATGTCCGCCGCCAAAATGCCCACGCCGTCACCTCCGGTGACTACAGATCGCAAAACTCATCCAGCTGAGCGCACGGACATGCGGAACCCCTTACATGTCTCCTCTAGCAACGAATGGCCCGCAGCATCGCGCCGGGGAATGACCGGAAGCTCCATGTTGCATCCCCTGTTTCCGTCCGTCGTGCACGCAGGAATATTAGTTCTTGTTGAAAAACATGTCAGTCCAAACTGTGAACCACGTCAGTTCAAAAAGGGTACCAGAATAATATTCTGTTACGCGTAACAGAATAGCCCAGATGTACATATATATATATATATGATATATTTGGCCTCATGATGGAGAATGTATCGCTCAAGCTTGGGGGAGGCTTATGTAAATGCTATATTCATGCCCCAATCATGAGCTCTCAAGAGAAATTATTATTCAGAATTCTTATGCTTCCGGCTCGTATGTTGTGTGGAATTGTGAGCGGATAACAATTTCACACAGGAAACAGCTATGACCATGATTACGCCAAGCTATTTAGGTGAGACTATAGAATACTCAAGCTTAAGTTATATTGTGTTAAATCTTTCATGGACATCGATGTTTTTCGTGATTTTAGCACTATATATGGACATGACCCTGAGATAGTAGCTTCTTTCTGTGAATCTTTTGCTACACATGTTGATCTCCCTAAGGAAAAGTGGTTTAAATATCATCCTCCCATTGAAGTGAAAGTAGTAGAACCTATTAAAGTTGAAGAAGAAAATGTTATTTATAATGCTGATCCTTTTGTTCCTACTACATATATTGAGAAACCAATATGGTATGTATATGAATGAAAGAAAGCAATTAGATGAAATATTCTTGAAGCAAGGGCCTATTTTGAAACACAATTTTCCTGTTGAAATCTTTGGGGATCCTCCTCCACCCAAGGGTGATCCTGTGTTTGAGCTTAAACAATTACCTAATACTTTGAAATATGCTTATCTTGATGAAAAGAAGATATATCATGTTATTATTAGTGCTAACCTTTTAGAGCATGAAGAAAAGAAATTATTGAAAACTCTAAAGAAGCACCGTGCTGCTATTGGATATACTCTTGATGATCTTAAGGGCATTACTCCCACTCTATGTCGGCACAATATTAATTTGGAGCCTGATGCTAAACCAGTTGTTGATCATCACGATGGTTAAATCCTACGATGAAAGAAGTGGTAAGAAATGAAATATTAAAGCATCTAGAGGCAGGTATAATTTATCCTATTGCTGATAGTAGGTGGGTAAGTCCTATTCATTGTGTCCCTAAGAAGGGTGGTATTACTGTTGTTCCTAATGATACGAATGAATTGATTCCACAAAGAATTGTTACATGTTATAGAATGGTAATTGATTTTTGCAAATTAAACAAAGCTACTATAAACGATCATTACCCTCTACCTTTTATTGATCAAATGCTAGAAAGACTATCCAAACATACACATTTTTGCTTTCTAGATGGTTATTCTGGTTTCTCTCAAATACCTATGTCAAAAGTGGAGCATGAAAAGACCACTTTTACTTGCCCTATCGGTACGTTTGCTTATAGATGTATGCCTTTTGGTTTATGCAACGCACCTGCTACCTTTCAAAGATGTATGAATGATATATTCTTTGATTTTTGTGGAAAGATTGTTGAGGTTTTCATGGTTGATTTCTCCGTTTACGGAATTTCTTTGATGATTGCTTCAGCAACCTTGATAGAGTTTTGCAGAGATGTGAAGAAACTAATCTTTTTTTAATTGGGAAAACGCCACATTATAGTTAATGAAGGTATTGTCTTGGGGCATAAAATTTCTGAAAGGGATATTGAAGTTGATAAAGCTAAAGTAGATGCTATTGAAAATATGCCATGTCCTAAAGATATCAAAGGTATAGGAAGTTCCCTTGGTCATGCTGGCCTCTCACTAATTTCTTGCAAAAAGATGTTCCTTTTTTTTTGATGATGATTGAGTGGAAGCATTTGAAATACTTAAGAAAGCCTTGATTTCAGCACCTATTGTTCAACCACCTGATTGGAATTTAACCTTTGAAATTATGTGTGATGCGAGTGATTATGATGTTGGTGCTGTTCTAGGACAAAGAGTTGATAAGAAATTGAATGTTATTCATTATGCTAGTAAAACTCTAGGCAGTGCCCAGAGAAATTATGCTACTACTAAAAAATAATTTCAATCAGTTGTTTTTGCTTGTGATAAGTTCAGATCTTATATTGTTGATTCAAAAGTAACTGTTCACACTGATCATGCTGCTATTAAATATCTTATGGAAAAGAAAGATGCTAAACCTAGACTTATTAGATGGGTTCTCTTGTTACAAGAATTTGATTAGCATATTATTGATAGAAAGGGAGCTGAGAACCCCGTTGCAGAGAACTTGTCTAGGTTAGAAAATGTTCTTGATGACCCACTACCTATTGATGATAGCTTTCCTGATGAGCAATTAGCTGTCATAAATGCTTCTCGTAATACTCCATGGTAAGCTAATTATGCTAATTTCATTGTTGCTAAATTCATACCACCTAGTTACACATACCAGCAAAAGAAAAAGTTTTTCTATGATTTAAAACATTACTTTTGGGATGACCCACATCTTTATAGAGAAGGAGTATATGGTGTTATAAGACGTTGTGTACCTGAGCATGAACAGGAACAGATCCTATGCAAGTGCCACTCCGAGGCTTACGGAGGACACCATGCTGGAGATAGACCTACATATAAGGTATTGCAATCTGGTTTTTATTGGCCTGCTCTCTTGAAGGAAGCTCATAAGTTTGTCTTGTCTTGTCAAGAAATGCCTATGAATTATTCACTTGTTATTGAACCATTTGATGTTTTTGGGACTTTGATTATATGGGACCTTTTCCATCCTCTAATGGGTATACACATATTTTAGTTGCTGTTGATTACGTTACTAAGTGGGTAAAAACTATTCCAACTAGTATTGCTGATCATAACACTTCTAGTAAGATGCTTAAAGAAGTTATTTTCCCGAGGTTTGGAGTCCCTAGATATTTAATGACTGATGGTGGTTCACATTTTATTCATGGTGCTTTCCGTAAAATTCATGCTAAATATGATGTTAACCATTGAATTGCATCTCCATATCATCCTCAGTCTAGTGGTCAAGTAGAATTGAGCAATAGAGAGATTAAATTGATTTTGCAAAAGACTATTAATAGATCTAGAAAGAATTAGTCTAAGAAACTTGATGCTGCATTATTGGCTTATAGAACTGCTTATAAAAACCCTACGGGTATGTCTCCTTATAAAATGGTTTATGGGCTATTAAAGAGCTCAATTATGATTTCAAACTTGCCAGTGAGAAGAGGTTATTTGACATTAGCTCGCTTGATGAATGGAGAACCTAAGCCTATGAGAATGTCAAGTTGTTTCAAGAAAAGGTTAAAAGATGGCATGACAACATGATACAAAAGCGTGAGTTTAATGTGGGTGATCATGTTTTGCTATACAACTCTCGTTTAAGATTTTTTGCATGGAAACTTCTCTCTAAATGGGAAGGTCCGTACATTATCGAGGAGGTCTATCGCTCCGGTGCCATCAATATCAACAACGCCGGAGGCACAAATCTAAAGGTGGTAAATAGTCAAAGAATCAAACATTATATCTCAGGTACTCCCATAAATGTTGAGAGCAATATTATTAATACTATAACACCGGAGGAGTACATAAGGGATAGTTTCCAGAATGTTTCAGACTCCGAAAAGGAATAGGTATGTAGTACGGTAACTAATCCGAGTCCAAAACGTTTCCAAAAGTAGTCAGTGTCAAAACCGGCAGATCTCGGGTAGGTGGTCCCGAACTGTGCATCTAAGGATTGATGGTAACAGGAGACAAGGGACACGATGTTTTACCCAGGTTCGGGCCCTCTTGATAGAGGTAATACCCTACATCCTACTTGATTGACTTTGATCAGTATAGGGGTTACAAGAGTTGATCTCCCACGAGATCGTAATGGCCAAACCCTAATTGTCTAGCCTATATGATTATGATTGCCTCTACGGACTAAACCCTCCGGTTTATATAGACACCAGAGGGGGCTAGGGTTGTACAGATTCAGTTTACAAAGAAAGGAATATTCACATCCGCACGTTAAGCTTGCCTTCCACACCAAGGAGAGTCCCATCCAGACACAGGAGGAAGTCTTCTATCATGTATCTCCATGGCCCATTAGTCCGGACCACGTCACATAGCCCAGACGCCAGAGGACCCCTTAATCCAAGACTCCCTCAGTAGCCCCTGAACCAGGCTTCAATGACGATGTGTCCGGCACGCAAAGTGTCTTCGGCATTGCAAGGCGGGTTTCTCCTCCGAATACTTCAAAGTAGTCCTTGAACAGAGAACGTGTCCGGCTCTGCGAAATAGACACCACATACAACCACAACAGTATATAATATTTAACAAGTCCCATCTATTGATGGCTTTTGAGGCGAGACGTTATGTCCCTTACCTGGTTATTATTTCGAACCGTCTTTCAACCTCTCGCTCTATGTTACAACACACGATCTTTATTGGCACATCTTTTCAAAGCAGAGATCGTGCCCGCTTATCATGGGATTCTTATCAATATGGCCATGTGTAATCCAACCATGTCGTTTGCATAATCCCTTGGGAAAAGGCGAGCTTTAAGGCCCGTGAGGAAGCACTCGATATTCATCGCCTTTATAAAAGGGATACAAACCCACCTTTCTCCCCCACGCATTCCTCTTCCTCAGCCTTTCCAGCCCTGAGCTACAGCGCCCAGGTCTCGATTTATTTCATTTCTACCAGGCCATCTAGTCATGTCCGAATTTAGCTCCCCAGGCAGGTGGATGGCCTCCTCGGTCACCGAGGAAGATATTGTGAAGCTCCGGGAGGCGAGGTACCTGACTGCGGAAATCCCCCACATGCTTCCTGCAAAGGGGCAGGTTATCCCCACACCAAGACCCGCCGAGAGGGTTGTGTTCATCTCTCTCCGCGGGCTAGGGTTCGCTCTCAACCCCTTTGTTCGCAGCCTTATGTTCTATTATGGGCTAGATTTTCACGACCTAGCCCCGGACTCCTTTCTCCACATCTCGGCGTTCATCATTATGTGTGAAGCCTTTCTCCGCATCCCTCCACACTTCGGCCTATGGCTCAAGACCTTCAGTGTGAAGCCGAACATAGTCGACAGGGGGGCAGGCGGAGTGCGGCGGTGCTATGGTGGGAAAGCTTGCCAATTCTGTCTAGCCGAAGGGCATCTTCCGGAAACACCCAACTTATGGTAGTAGAAGTGGTTTTACATCACGGAACCTCGCGGTACCAAAGGGGCAGCCACGCCTCCGTTCCGATCTGACCCTCCATTGCAACTCGCATCGTGGATTAATAAGGGGCTTGACTGCGGATCAACTGATGAAGTGCAGACATTGCAAAGCCGTATCCAGAGCATGCTCGAAAAGGGCATCGGCCTCATTAACCTGATCCTGGTGATGCTAGTTCGCCGGGTTCTCCCATGTCAGCGACGGCCTCTCCACATGTGGGAGTTCAACCCAGAAGGGTCACGGACCCTGCAGCAATTCTTCAACACAACACACAGAGGGATGTGGAAACTATTCTTCAAGGCTCGAAAGTAGTGGCCGGACACATCTGAGGACATCGTCCTCGACTGCAATCATCCGGATACCTCGGTAAGTACCCAACCCCTAAACGCAATTTGCTTAATTATCCCATAGCGATGTATTGAGAAACCTATCTTCAACCAGGGCTGGATAAAGAAGGTAGAGTGAATCAGGTGCTCGGCTCCACTTCCGGAAGACTCAGCTAATCCTGTGTTAATGAGGATGCTGGCCCTGGCGCCGTATCAAATTCCGGCGAGGGAGGACAAGAAGAAGAGCAAGAGGGCTGAAGGTGGCCTCCACTCTAAAGGTGTACTGGATGCTACATCTGGGGAGGCTGAAGCTCCCTCTTTTGAAGATGAAGACAAAGGGGAATAAGAAGAAATGTATATCCCTTCCCCCACGGGAAGAAAAGGACTGCCCCCAAAGGCTTGGACGTGGAGGCACCTAAGAGTGGGAAGATATCACTGTCAAATGGTTCGCGTTCGGAGGATGATGTTGACACAGAGCTCCTTTTTAGGGACAAGCCCTTGGCCAAATTGTAAGTGAACAAGGATGCTCTAGACATATCCAGTTCTTTTTGGTTTTGCAAGGGTAATATATAAACCATACGTTCGCAGTCCAACCCATTATCTACCTCCATAGTCCTCCTCGTCGGGGGACTTGCCTCCGGAGATGATGAAGAGAGAAACGCCTCCACAAGCTTCATCGCCCCTAAGGGCGGACGACTTCAAGGTGTCCTCCCGGAGTATCTCCCCTGACCATCCAGTAGCGCGGGGGATAGAGGAGACAGTGCCCGAAGGTAATATTTCAACCGTCAAGGGTCCAGGGGAGGCGGCCCCCAGGGGGACCAACAATACAGGCCCCGCACTATCCGGTTTATAGCCAAAGATGACTCTAGGGTCGAGTAAGACTACCCTTTTGGAAGGAGTTTGCACTCCCGTAGCAGCCTCCGGGAATCCGGAGGTGGCGGATACACTGATGGGCACATTGCAAAATGCGTCCATTGCAGAGGAACATCATACCTTAATGGGTATGGTAGTTGAGAGGATTCTGTCTGTGAGAAAAGGATTGAACAAAGCCTTCACGAGCCTGCTGAGAGGCTTCGAGGTATGCAATGTAATAACTACTCTTTTCATGCAAAAATGCACCTGTGTATAGATAGTAGCCCCTGAGACTCTGGTCGGCTTCCACAGGGAGGCAATCAGAGGATCGAAAAAGATTTGCTCAGGAAGTAACATGATTAATTTGAAAATAGGCTGTTATGTCAAAGGCGACTGCCCAGGCCGTGGAAGTTGTAGATTTAAAGCAGAAACTTGAATCAGCTGATGAAGACATTACCCATATTAACAAGCGACTCGACGAGGCACAAGGTATGTTTTGGGAGCGCCCTCTTACGTATAATAGTATGAGCACAAAGCTGAAAACTATACAATGTGATATGCATGACTATAGATGGTGATACCGCGGTTGAGACCCTGCGAGCCGAGCTTTCCCAGGCCAAGGAGCAGACCAGAGTGAGTAATGCGGCTGTCTAGAAGGCGGCTGCTGATTTAAAGGCTGAATAGGCCACTCGGCGCCAGTGCGAGGAGAGGATATCTGTCATGGAGCGAGAGCTAGAGGATGCCACTTGAAAATGCAAATCACTCGAGGAGGATAACAAAGCCAAGGCCGCCGAACTCGACAAGGCCTTACAAGAGGCGAGAGAAGCATGGTCCGAGTCTAGGGCGGCTTGGGAGGAGATCTAGCAAGCTGGGGAGATAGCGGCTGGTAAGCCCTTTCTTTTACAGACTAAATTCGGCGAGCCGAAGTATGCTCTACTTAATCAATTGTGGAGTTCTCCAAATGCGCTCTTGGACCTGCCGAAGAGTGTCTCTGACGCAGCACAGTTCTTCCAAGCGCGGGAAGGACGTTCTACGGAGAAGCTTTTATGGTCACAATTCAACATGCCACGGTGTCAGGCGTTGCTGAACGAACAGATGGCACAGTGGGCCGAGCTCCACAAGATGTCCGGAGCTTCCATGAAGGACGTCGTGGTCCGGCTATGGCCGGCTGAACCCATTCCAAATAGCTTTTTCGGTTTTGTGCAGTGACTTATCGATGCAGTGCCGTGTATCGATGCCGTCAAGCGGTCAGCGTGCATAGAAAGTGCTCGGATGGCCTTCGCCCGCGTCAAGATGTACTAGGCAAATATGAAGGCCACCGATGTTGCGGCTAAAGGCCTGCCTGGCAGCAAGGACCTCCACACGCTGGAGCATTATTTGGAGGACGTCCTAGAGGGCGCCCGCTTGATAGAGGGCCAGTGCTCGAAGGACATTTTGTTCGAATAGATGCACTGGAATTGTGAGAACAATATTATGATATATTAAGGTTGTGCTATATTCATACCATTTCCTAAAAGTTTTTTTCCTCCTGTGTGGCTGTTTTTTCTTTTTTATAATCTGAAAGTTTTCCAGTCGTTGGCTTCAGCCCCCTCACATATAATATGGGGGTGTTCGGATTAACACCTGATCACTCTTGACCCAATGTGTCAGTGCAGCGAACTAGGCAATCGGACTATAGGGCTTTAACACTTTCACTTAGCCATAGAGGTTTTACGGTGGGTCTATGATGTAGCCCCTGGTATGTACGCGGTGATCCGATTATGGTTGTGTTACATAGATGACAGGGAAACGGTCCCTCGTGTAATACGGAAAAATCGCTAATGATTGTAATGAATCGCCGATTGGCTGACCAGCTCTCACCGCATCATGACAGCCAGTTTTCGGCTTTCTCTACTGATCTGCTTAACCGGACGAACCAGAAACACAATCGCAGTAGTTCTCCCTTTACTAGCCTAGCCGATCATACGGAACATAAGGTAGCAAGCACAGTAGCGGGGCAACCCAACTATTGACCAAAGACATGATTCGGAGCCGATGCATATAATGCCAAACTCGGGACGCCGAATTGTGCTGAAAAGTTGTCCGGACTTTTGTTTGGCAACACATATGTTGCCTTATAGAGCCCCTGGCAGTTTTATGTCGAGGTGTGTATGTGGAACCACATAACAGACGGAATAAAAACGATACCAAATAAGAATTTTGGTTCACCAAAATCTGATTGATACGTCAAAATGTAATCTTACAGAAGGTACCATAATCACCAAGGCCATTTTACATGCCGGGGGTCTAGGGCGAAGGGAAAAGCTCTATAGTGGTCCTTGAGCAAAGTTGTAGTCTTTGTGCCACACGTCTGTGCCGCTTTTCGCCCAAATAATAAAGATTTCTTTAAAGGGATGGTCTTCGGCCATGTATACGGAACCGGGCTCGGAAATAGTCCTCGTGGGTCCGAAGAATGAGTAGGTGTTGATTCACCTGCGATAAAAAGGAATGATGATTAAAGAAAGGGCAAGGCCGTATAAGGTTGAACCTTTGTATAGACCTGTCCGTATATTGCCTCCGTCGATGCCCAAGGTATTCTGAGTGCATAATTGTGCACGCGCCGTACAAGTTCCGCTGATGTACGTGGCGGTCGATGGAGGCTAGGCTACTAATCCAGCCCTGAAGTTGCCGGACTGCCAGTATGTAGGACTGATTGATCCTGCTTGGGGAAGTCCGATGGACTGACAACCGAGGGGCTGTGTGGCTTGATAGGGCCACTATGTTCTTCAGCCGCAATGGCCGCTGTATGCTTCTTAGTGCGGAGGGACTGATCCTTGTTTCCATTGATTGTAATGATGCCTGATAACCCACAAGTATAGGGGATCGCAACAGTTTTCGAGGGTAGAGTATTCAACCCAAATTTATTGATTCGACACAAGGGGAGCCAAAGAATATTCTCAAGTATTAGCAGCTGAGTTGTCAATTCAACCACACCTAGAAACTTAATATCTGCAGCAAAGTATTTAGCAGCAAAGTAATATGATAGTAGTGGTAATGGTAGCAAAAGGTAACAGTAGTAAAAGTAGTGTTTTCGGTATTTTGTAGTGATGATAACAATAGCAACCGAAAAGTAAATAAGCAAAGAACAATATATGGAAAGCTCGTAGGCAATGGATCGGTGATGGAGAATTATGTCGGATGCGGTTCATCATGTAACAGTCATAACATAGGGTGACACAGAACTAGCTCCAATTCATCAATGTAATGTAGGCATGTATCCCGAATATAGTCATACGTGCTTATGGAGAAGAACTTGCATGACATCTTTTGTCCTACCCTCCCGTGGCAGCGGGGTCCTAATGGAAATTAAGGGATATTAAGGCCTCCTTATAATAGAGTACCGGAGCAAAACATTAACACATAGTGAATACATGAACTCCTCAAACTATGGTCATCACCGGTAAGTATCCTGATTATTGTCACTTTGGGGTTAACGGATCATAACACATAATAGGTGACTACAGACTTGCAAGATAGGATCAATAACTCTCATATATCGATGAAAACAAAATAGGTTTAGATCTGAAATCATGGCACTCGGGCCCTAGTGACAAGCATTAAGCATAGCAAAGTCATAACAACATCAATCTCAGAACATAGTGGATACTAGGGATCAAACCCTAACAAAACTAACTCGATTACATGATAAATCTCATCCAACCCATCACCGTCCAGCAAGCCTACGATGGAATTACTCAGGCACGGCGGTGAGCATCATGAAATTGGTGATTGAGGATGGTTGATGATGACGATGGTGACGGATTCCCCTCTCCGGAGCCCCGAACAGACTCTAGATCAGCCATCCCGAGAGGTTTTAGGGCTTGGCAGTGGCTCCGTATCGTAAAACGTGATGAATCCTTCTCTCTGATTTTTTCCTCCCCGAAACCAAATATATAGAGTTGGAGTTGAGGTCGGAGGATCTCCAGGGGGCCCACGAGGTAGGGGCGCGCCCTAGGGGGGCAGGCTGTAGCGACCAGACCTCAAACAGTCTGATCTATGCGCTTCAGTGTCATCCCTGGATCAGTAATGCTGACACGCATAGTACCTGAATGGATTTATAACAGAGTAGCAATCACACACTTAGTACATCGAATGTCTCAAAAGAGAACTTATTACAATAAATATGGCTTAAGGCCATCTAATGACGATAACAGCGGAAGGCTTGGAAGATAAGTGAGTCCATCAACTCCAACGACATCACCGAGTATAGAACCACGACCTAAAGGCAACTTACTCTTCGTTTGAAAAGTCTGCAACATGAACGTTGCAGCCCGAAACAGGTCATCACATGGAATATGCTGGCAAAGTAACACATAGAGTAATGAAAGCGTAAGGCTATACTACATGCATACATGGCTGGTGGAAAGCTCTATGGTTACAGTTTTGCGTAAAGCCAATTTTTCCCTAGTGCAAAAGAATAAATTTTATTTAACTATCATGGTAGTTGTTAAACATTGAGAGTGTAGACACCCTCTCAATCCCAATTAAGCATCATATATATAACCCAACAATATTAATTAGAGTAACATGATGAGATTCACATGAAAATCCAAGTACTAGATACTCAAGCTGTCCATAACCGGGGACACGGCTAACCATGATTAGATTATACACTCTGCAGAGGTTTGCACACTTTTCCCCAGAAGACTCAATCTCCTCCATCGGGATTCTCGCACTACATGGTGTTTGAGAAATGGATGACCGAGACATAGTCTTTCAGAAGTGCTAGCACCTTACGAACGGGTAGACAGTTACACCTACTTTCCCCTACATCTGCTAGTCTACCACTGTAAGAGTTTTCAAGACTTAATCAACTATGCGAGAGCCCATAGTAGCTTGTGGCTGCACACAGAAGTTTCTAGTATGAATGATCTCATGATCCCTTTGAGCCTGGGTGGCGGTCCATAAAGAAAAACAGGCAATCGCTGGACTACCCAGGTGCCTCAATAAACCATTAATTTAACAATCTCACATCTGTCATGGATACACTCACCCAATCCACGTCTACTAGCATAGCATGGCAATATAAACAACGTAGCAGTAACTCCCAAGGGTTTGATAATAAAACAGGTAATAGGTACTACCTCATCTACTTCCCAACCCACAATTTAATTAGATCCTAATCATGCAATGTTTGAGGATTGATCTAATGCAATAAAAACTGGGTAGTAGGAGGTATGATCAAAGTGTTACTTGCCTTGCTGATGATCCGCGAAACCTAGCGATTCGAAGTAGGAAGCGGTGCACTCCGGGTACTCTATCGCAAACAAACAAGCATACAATAAGTACTCATCTAATGCACGGGTAAAACTCAAATAAGATATCTAACCAGAAAGTTCAACTTAAGAACTCCGGTTTGCAAAAAGAATCAAATCGAAGGAAGCAACAAAAGTCAAACGGCGAAAGAAACAAGCTTCATTTACTAATCTGGATCTAAGTCAAATTTTACAGAGGCAAAAACTTGTTTGAGTTGGTTAAACGTAAAGAGGGTTTCGAGACGAAACTCCAGGCGCTTGAATTTCCTGATTCCGATAAACGAGCGAAAAGTTATACTAGAACGAAAATCGGATCAGAAATCGCGATCAGAAATAATCACGAAAAATCCGAGAAAAAGAAAAAAGACGAACAGATTAACGAACGAATGTTTGTTATCTGGATCTAAATGATGAACGCATTCGTTAAAATGAACGAACGACCGAACGCTCGCTAAATAAACTAAACCAGAAAAACTGATCTATCAAAAAAACGGATCTAAAAAAACCGATCGAAAAACCGGCGAAACCGAACAGATTTCTAGGAAAAACCGGTAGCGGTGGCGGGTCAACCTCGGCGGCGGCGGCAGCGACTAGCGGCGCAGGGCGGCGGGATGCGGCGGCGGCGCTAGAGGCGGCGGACTGGGGCGCTAGGGTTTGGGAGGTTCAGGGCTGGGCTCCCGGGCTTATAAAGGCCGGCCGGACGGAGTCGTGACCGAACACGGCCCAAAGTCGGTTTCGTTTTTTCTTAAATAATTACGCGCAGAAAAATAAATAAAAGAAATACTGAATGGACTCCAAAAATCCAGAAATAAAATTTCCCTGGCTTCTAAAATCAAGCCGAACAGGATGAACATTTATTTGGGGCCTAAATGCAATTTTAAAAACACGCATTTTTCCTAAATTCAAATAAAATAGCGAATAACTCCAAAATAAAATCTTATTTGATTTTATTATTAAATCCTTAATATTTCTTTATTTTGGGAAAGTCATTTTATTCCCTCTCTCATATTTTTGTAATAGAAATAACTGAAGATGAAATAAATAAAATCAAATGATCCTATTTTCAAAATTTGAGAAAACTCAAATATGAAAATCATGAAACCCCCAACTCTCTCTGAGGGTCCTTGACTTGCGTAGAATTTCTAGGATCAAGCCAAAAGCAAATAAAAATATGATATGCATTGATGATCTAATGTATAACATTCCAAATTGAAAATTTGGGATGTTACAAACCTACCCCCCTTAAGATGAATCTCGCCCTCGAGATTCGCGTTGGCTAGGAAATAGGTGAGGGTGGCCCTTCAGCAAATCTTCCTCTCGTTCCCAGGTGGCTTCATCCTCGGTGTGGTGGCTCCACTAAACTTTGTAAAACTTGATAACCTTGCTGCGGGTGACTCGGCTGGCATAGTCAAGAATCTTGACTAGTTTCTCCTCATAGGTCAAATCACTGTCCAACTGAATCGCTTCTAGCGGCACTGTATCTCTCGGCGGTATATCAGCCATCTCTGCATGGCACTTATTCAACTGGGAAACATGGAATACATCATGAACTCCTGACAATCCTTCAGGCAATTCCAACTTGTAGGCTACTTCTCCCATATGCTCCAAAACCTTGTATGGTCCTACAAAATGTGGCGCGAACTTTCCCTTAACTCCAAATCACTTAACTCCTCGAAGTGGAGATACTTGAAGATAAACCCGGTCTCCGACTTCGTAAATTGTCTCCTTCCGTTTAGAATCTGCGTAGCTCTTCTGCCTGGACTGGGCTACCTTGAGCCTATCGCGAATCAATCTCACCTTCTGTTCAGACTCCTTAATCAAATCCGGTCCAAACAACTTGCGGTCTGCAACTTCATCCCACGAAAATGGGGGTCCTGCACCTCCTTTCTGTACAAGGCTTTGAAAGGGGTCATCTTCAAACTGGATTGATAACTGTTGTTTTAAGAAAATTCTGCATATGGCAAATTGTCGTCCCAACTAGATCCGTAATCTACCGCACAAGATCTCAACATATCCTCCAAAATGTGATTGACTCTCTCGGTCTGTCCATCTGTCTGCGGATGAAAAGCTGTATTGAACTCTAGCCTGGTACCCAAAGTTTCGTGCAACTGATTCCAGAACTTTGAGGTAAACTGGGTTCCTCTATCTGATACAATACTCCTTGGAACTCCATGCAGACATACTATCTATTCATGTATATCTTTGCCAACTTAGCACTGGTGTAGGTAGTCTTCACTGGGATGAAATGAGCTACCTTTGTCAAACGATCGACTACAACCCAAATCGAGTGATAGCCTAAACAAGTTCTAGGCAATCCCGTAATAAAATCCATCCCTAGCTTATCCCACTTCCATTCGGGTATTGGCAAAGGCTGTAACAATCCTGCTGGCTTCTGATGCTCTACCTTTACTCTCTGACATACATCACAAATTGCTACATACTCCGCAATATCCTTCTTCATTCCAGTCCACCAGAAAGTATCCTTCAAATCCAAATACATCTTGGTATTTCCTGGGTGAATCGAATATGGTGAATAATGGGCCTCCTGCAGAATTAACTTCCTGATCTCCGGGTCATTGGGCACATAAACACGGTCTTCAAACCATAGGGTATCGTGCTCATCCTCACGAAATCCTTTAACTTTTCCTTTGCCCATCCTCCCCATTATAGAGGAAACCTCCTTGTCAGTCTTCTGAGCTTCTCTGATCTTATCCATCAAAGTAGACTGAATCTCCAATGATGATACATAGCCCTCAGAACTATCTCCAAACATAGCTCACGAAGATCCTCGGCTAACTCCTTCGATAATTCCCCCGACATTAGTGTGTTGACATGGCTCTTACGGCTCAATGCGTCAGCTACTACGTTAGCCTTTCCGGGATGACAATGTAATCTCATATCATAATCCTTGATGAGATCCAACCATCTTCTTTGCCTGAGATTCAACTCCTTCTGCGTGAAAATGTACTTCAAACTCTTGTGATCCGTGTACACTTCACAATGGTTTCCAATGAGAAAATGTCTCCAAGTCTTTAATGCATGCACTACGGCTGCTAACTCCAAATCATGCCTGGCATAATTTAACTCATGAGGCTTAAGCTATCGTGAGGCATATGAAACAACTATTCCCTCCTGCATAAGCACTGCTCCAAGTCCTCGATGTGACGCGTCGCAATACACCTCATAATCCTTGTTCTGATCCAGCAAAATCAACACCGGTGATGTAACCAAACGTTTCTTCAACTCCTGGAAACTGGCCTCACATTCCTCAGTCCATATGAACTTGGTATCCTTTTTCAACAACTCCGTCATAGGTTTCGCAATCTTCGAGAAATTTTCAATGAATCTCCGGTAGTATCGTGCAAGTCCCAGAAAACTCCGGATTTCTCCAACTGTTGTTGGGGCTTCCCAATTGGTCACAGTGTCAACCTTGGTGGGATCTACTGCTATACCTTCTCCAGATATAACGTGTCCGAGGAATCTAACTTCCTTCAGCCCAAACTCACATTTGCTAAACTTGGCATATAACTGATGTTCTCTGAGCTTCCCAAGTACCAAACGCATATGGTCCTTATGCTCCTCTTAATTCTTCGAGTAAACCAGAATATCATCAATGAACACTACGATGAACTTATCCCAAAACTCCATAAACACTTTGTTCATCATGTTCATAAAATAGGCAGGTGCGTTAGTCAGACCAAATGACATAACGGTATACTCGTACAGCCCATACCTGGTGGTAAAAGCCGTCTTTGGTATATCCTATTCTTGAATCTTCAACTGATGGTATCCTGATCGCAGATCGATCTTGGAAAATACCTTGGCTCCTTGCAATCGATCAAACATATCATTGATCATCGGTAGTGGGTACTTGTTCTTGATTGTTACTTCATTGCAATCCTCGATAATCGACAACCATCCTTAACGATCCATCCTTTTTCTGCACTAGAAGTACCGGCGATCCCCAAGGAGAAGAACTTGCGCGAATATAGCCTTTATCCAGTAACTCCTTAATCTGCTTCTTAATCTCCTCCAAATCCTTTGCGGGCATCCTGTATGGTCTCTTAGATATTGGCCCTGTGCCTGGCAAAAGCTTAATAAAAAACTCAATGTCTCTATCTAGTGGCATGCCTGGCAACTCCTCTGGAAATACATCAGGAAAAACCTTTACCACCGGTACTTCCTCCTGTACAACTCCTGTTAGGGAATTTACTTGAGTCCTCTTAGGCACATGTCGGGATACATACTTGATCCTTCTTCCTTCTGGGGTGGTAAGCAAAATTGACTTACTGGCGTAATCGATGTTTCCTCCATACATCGACAGCCAATCCATACCCAGAATTACATCCAAACCTTGTGATTCAAAAATGATCAAATTCGAGGGAAACACATGCCTACCTATACTCAATGGCACTTGAAAACACCCTCGGCTGGCCATATACTCCGCTCCTGGTGAGCTTACTAGCATAGGTGTTCTAAGAACCTTGGTGGGCAGGTTATACTTATCCACAAATCCCCGTGAGATGTATGAATGCGATGCACCAGTATCAAAAAGAACGATTGCAGTAAAAGAGTTAACCAAAAACTTACCAATTACTACATCCGGTTGTTCTTCAACCTCATCCACGTTTACGTGGTTCACCTGTCCCCTGTTGAAAGGGTTTGGCTTCTTCCCAGAGCTTCCATTGCCATTTCCATTCTGGGATTCAGGACATTCATTGGCATAATGTCCGGTCTTCTGACAATTAAAGCAAGTGACTTGGCTCAGGTCTCTCTTGGCTGGGGTTGATGGGTTGGTACGGTTCTGGCCGTTGCTTCCTCCATTCCCATTACCATTCTTGGGGCCATTAAGATTATGCAAACCTCCGCCTCCATGAGTATGCTGAAAAGTTCCTCTCGGTTTAGGGGTAAAACGTGGCTTCTGCTGAGCTCCAGAATTGTACTTCCCGTGTCCATACTTCCTCTTATGGTTCTCAATCTGCTGATGCTTCCCTTCAATCATAAGAGCATGATCTACCAACTCCTGGTAGTTGTTGAAGCTTGCTACCATCAACTGCATGCTCAACTCATCATTCAGTCCTTCCAGAAACTTCTCCCGCTTAGCTGCATCCGTAGCAACGTCATCTGGGGCATAACGTGCTAGCTTACTAAAGTCATCCACATACTGGCCAACTGTCCGTCCTCCCTGGCGCAAGTTGCGAAACTCACGCTTCTTCATGGCCATAGCTCCTGCTGAAACATGAGCAGTACGGAAAGCCTACTGACACTGGTCCCACGTGACAATGTCGATAGGGTAAGTGGCTGTGAAATTCTCCCACCATGATGTTGCGGGTCCATCCAACTGATGTGCGGCAAATTTCACCTTTTCCGCATCTGTGCATCCTGCTGTGGTCAACTCCCTTGCTGTCTTGCGGAGCCAATCATCTTCTACTATAGGCTCGCTGCTACTGGAGAACACTGGTGGATTCAGCCTAAGAAAACGGGTTAATTGATCAACAGGTGGTGGTGGTGGGTTGTTGTTGTTCCCCTGATTCTGATTCTAGACTAGCTACTGCATCAACGTATTCTACTGCTGGATCAACTGACTGAGCTCCGGTGGGAAGGTAAATTCGGGGGTCACGTCTTGAAGGCATCTGATGGGTTTAGAAAAGATGAGATTTAAGAATAGAGAGAGGTCTAGAGAGAAAACACTACCCATATGCACATGAGGCAATTGCAAACAATTCACTTCATTCAATCAAACAAGGGCATACAATCGGTCTAACTATCGCAAAAGTGCTCAGACTACTCTATTTACATGGTGGAATACTACTACTGATGGGGTGGTCTACTAGAAATATTCTTCGGTTGCAAACTCCATGATATCTGCTCCAGCTTCATCAACATAGTCATCATCGCTATCGTCTGGGTCCGAGTCGGTGTCGTCGATGATGATGTAGTCTTCCGGGCGAATCTCCTTGGGTTCTTCGTCTTCTTCTACTGGTGTAGGGTCTCCCTTGAATATTCCGATCTTCTTGATCAGGTCTTCATTCCCCTCCACTAATACTTCGATTTCCTCCATGTAATCTTCACGTGTGGCCTTGAGTTCTTCCTCCAGTTCCGTGATTCTTGTCCTCGCCTTCTTCAGATCTATCATGTCTGCGCACATCTGGTTCTCCTGACGTCGAATGTGCTGGTTTAACTCCTGGATGAAAGCTGCGATTGATCTATCCTTCTTGGTGCTGATCATATCCCAGTGCTCATCTCGGCGCCCACATATCTGGTAGATAGTATCCTTGAGATCATTGCGGTAAACTTCTCCAATACGTCCCATGGCGATGTGAGCTGCCATGCTCTTTCCTAGACTCTAGGTTGGTGCATCAAAGGAAAACTCTATGGGCTCAGTGACTGGCATGAACGTCCTTCCTGGAACTTGAACTTGAATCATCCAGCACTCCTCTTCAGGTAAAGTGGCGTTGTAGGTTCCGGTGAAGCTTGGTACTCCGATGTTCAGGTATCTAGTGACTTCCTTCAAGTGACGTCCAAAGGGTGTATCTTCATCCAGTTGCGTGAACTTGTTCCTTGCGTCCGCCATTCTAAAAGAGTAGAAAAGATGAGAAGTCAGAAATGAGAAGAGTGAGTAGTGATCTAGGGCTTTAGCTTAGTGTTCATGTCCTACAGTCAGCGTGTGCTCTGATACCATCTCGTAGCGACCAGACCTCAAACAGTCTGATCTCTGTGCTTCAGTGTCATCCCTGGATCAGTAATGCTAACACGCACAGTACTTGAATGGATTTATAACACAGTAGCAATCACACACATAGTACATCGAATGTCTCAAAAGAGAACTTATTACAATAAATATGGCTTAAGGCCATCTAATGACGATAACAACGGAAGGCTTGGAAGATAAGTGAGTCCATCAACTCCAACGGCATCACTGAGTATAGAACCACGACCTAAAGGCACCTTACTCGTCGTCTGAAAAGTCTGCAACATAACGTTGCAGCCCGAAACGGGTCAGCACATGGAATATGCTGGCAAAGTAAAACATAGAGAGTAATGAAAGAGTAAGGCTATACTACATGCATATATGGCTGGTGGAAAGCTCTATGGTTACAGTTTTGCGTAAAGCCAATTTTTCCCTACTGAAAGAAATAAATTTTATTTAACTATCATGGTAGTTATTAAACATTGAGAGTGTAGACACCCTCTCAATCCCAATTAAGCATCATATATATAAAACCCAACAATATTAATTAGAGTAGCATGATGAGATTCACATGATAATCCAAGTACTAGATACTCAAGCTGTCCATACCGGGGACACGGCTAACCATGATTAGATTATACACTCTGCAGAGGTTTGCGCACTTTTCCGCAAAAGACTCGATCTCCTCCGTCGGGATTCTCGCACTACATGGTGTTTGAGAAACGGATGACCGAGACAGTCTTTTAGAAGTGCTAGCACCTTACGAACGGGTAGACCGTTACACCTACTTTCCCCTACATCTGCTAGTCTACCACTGTAAGAGTTCGCACGACTTAATCAACTATGCTAGAGCCCATAGTAGCTTGTGGCTGCACACAGAAGTTTCTAGTATGAATGATCTCATGATCCCTTTGAGCCTAGGTGGCGGTCCATAAAGAAAAACAGGCAATCGCTGGAATACCCAGGTGCCTCAATCCACCCAGATGTGTGTTTAAGTTGCCACCTTAAATAAACCATTAATTTAACAATCTCACATCTGTCATGGATACACTCACCCAATACATGTCTACTAGCATAGCATGGCAATATAAACAACGTAGCAGTAACTCCCAAGGGTTTGATAATAAAACAGGTAATATGTATTACCTCATCTACTTCCAAACCCACAATTTAATTAGATCCTAATCATGCAATGTTTGATGATTGATCTAATGCAATAAAAACTGGGTAGTAGGAGGTATGATCAAAGTGTTACTTGCCTTGCTGATGATCCGCGAAACCTAGCGATTCGGAGTAGCAAGAGGCGCACTCCGGGTACTCTATCACAAACAAACAAGCATACAATAAGTAATCATCTAATGCACAGGTAAAAATCAAATAAGAGATCTAACCAGAAAGTTCAACTTAAGAACTCCGGTTTGCAAAAAGAATCAAATCGAACAAAGCAAGGAAAGTCAAACGGCGAAAGAAACAAGCTTAGTTTACTAATCTGCATCTAAGTCAAATTTTACAGAGGCAAAAACTTGTTTGAGTTGGTTAAACGGAAAGAGGGTTTCGAGACGAAACTCCAGGCGCTTGAATCGCCTGATTCCGATAAATGAGCGAAAAGTTATACTAGAACGAAAATCGGATTAGAAATCGCGATTAGAAATAATCGCAGAAAATCCGAGAAAAAGAAAAACGATGAACATATTCACGAGCGAACGTTCGTTATCTGGAACTAAATGATGAACACGTTCATTAAAACGAATGAATGTGCGAACGCTCGCTAAATAAACTAAACCGAAAAAACCGATCAATAAAAAAACGTATCTAAAAAAACTGATCGAAAAACCGGCGAAAACCGAATGGTTTTCTAGGAAAAACCGGCGGCGGTGGCGGGTCAACCTTCGCGGCGGCGGCAGCGGGGCTCCAGCGGTGGCGCGGCGCGGCGGTAGGGCGGTGGCGGTGCAGCAGGGCGGCGACTAGCGGCGCGGGCGGCGGCGACGCTAGAGGCGGCGGGGCTGGGGCTCTAGGGTTTGGGAGGTTCCGGGCTGGGCTCCTCGGCTTATAAAGGCCGGCCGGACGGAGTCCTTGCGGAACACGGCCCAAAGTTGGTTTTGTTTTTTTTTAATAATTATGCGCAGAAAAACAAATAAAAGAAATACTAAACGGGCTCCAAAAATCCCAAAATAAATTTTCCCCAGCTTCTAAAATCAAGCCGAACAGGATGAACATTTATTTGGGGCCTAAATTCAATTTTGAAAAACACGCATTTTTCCTAAATTCAAATAAAATAGCAAATAACTCCAAAATAAAATCTTATTTGATTTTATTATTAATTCCTCAATATTTCTTTATTTTGGGAAAGTCGTTTTATTCCCTCTCTCATATTTTTGTAATAGAAATAATTGAAGATGAAATAAATAAAATCAAATGATCCTATTTTCAAAATTTGAGAAAACTCAAATATGAAAATCATGAAATCCCCAACTCTCTCCGAGGGTCCTTGAGTTGCGTAGAATTTCTATGATCAAGCCAGAAGAAAATAAAAATATGATATGCATTGATGATCTAATGTATAACATTCCAAATTGAAAATTTGAGATGTTATACAGGCGCGGCCCCATCCTTGTGGACAGGTGGTTGGCCCCCTGGCCTTCATCTTTTGCAAGGATTTTTTATTATTTCCGAATAGATGTTCCGTGAAGTTTCAGGTCATTCTGAGAACTTTGGTTTCTGCACATAAATAACACCATAGCAATTCTGCTGAAAATAGCGTCAGTCTGGGTTAGTTCCATTCAAATCATGCAAGTTAGAGTCCAAAACAAGGGAAAAAGTGTTTGGAAAAGTAGATACGACGGAGACGTATCAACTCCCCCAAGCTTAAACCTTTGCTTGTCCTCAAGCAATTCAGTTGATAAACTGAAAGTGATAAAGAAAAACTTTACAAACTCTGTTTGCTCTTGTTGTTGTAAATATGTAAAGCCAGCATTCAAGTTTTCAGCAAAGATTATGAACTAACCACATTCACAATGACACATAGGTCTCATGTTTACTCATATCAATGGCATAATCAACTAGCAAGCAATAATAATAAATCTCGGATGACAACACTTTCTCAAAACAACCATAATATGATATAACAAGATGGTATCTCGCTAGCCCTTTCTGAGACCGCAAAACATAAATGCGGAGCACCTTTAAAGATCAAGGACTGACTAGACATTGTAATTCATGGTAAAAGAGATCCAATCATAGTCATACCCAATATAAATTAACAGTGATGAATGCAAATGACGGCTGTGCTCTCCAGCTAGTGCTTTGTAATAAGAAGATGATGACTCAACATGAAAGTAAATAGATAGGCCCTTCGTAGAGGCAAGCAGGGATTTGTACAGGTGCCAGAGCTCGGTTTTGAAATAGAGATGAATAATATTTTGAGCGGTATACTTTCATTGTCAACATAACAACCAAGATATGGCAAAATCTTCCATGCTACACACATTATAGGCGGTTCCCAAATAGAATGGTAAAGTGTATACTCCCCCTCCACCAACAAGCATCAATCCATGGCTTGCTCGAAACAACGAGTGCCTCCAACTAACAAGAGTCCCAATGGGAGTTTTGTTTGCAATTATTTTGATTTGATTTGCATAAAGCATGGGACTGGGCATCCCGGTGACCAGCCATTTTTCTCGTGAGTGAGGAGCGGAGTCCACTCCTCTTGAGAATAACCCGCCTAACATGGAAGATATGGACAACCCTAGTTGATACATGAGTTATTCGAGCATACAAAACAAGATATTTATTTGAATGTTTAGAGTTTGGCACATACAAATTTACTTCGAGCGGCAGGTAGATATCGTATATAGGTAGGTATGGTGGACTCATATGGAATAACTTTGGGGTTTATGGAGTTGGATGCACAAGCAGTATTCCCGCTTAGTACAGGTGAAGGCTAGCAAAAGACTGGGAAGCGACCAGCTAGAGAGCGACAACATTCATGAACATGCATTAAAATTAATGAACACCGAATGCAAGCCTGAGTAGGATATAATCCACCATGAACATAAATATCGTTAAGGATATGTTGATTTTGTTTGAAATACATGCATGAACATGTGCCAAGTCAAGTCACGTAAACCATTCAGAGGAGGATACCACCCTGTCATACCACATCACAATCATTTTAATAGCATGTTGGCACACAAGGTAAACCATTATAAGCTCCTATCTAATCAAGCATGGCACAAGAAACTATGATCTCTAGTTGTCATTGCAAACATGTTTATTCATAATAGGCTGAATGAGGAACGATGGACTAATCATATTTACAAAAACAAGAGAGATCGAGTTCATATCATCTTCTCCCATCTCAATAAGTTCATCATATAATGATCATTATTGCCTTTCACTTGTATGACCGAATGATGTGGATAATAATAAGAGTGCACGTGTATTGGACTAAACTGGAATCTGCAAGCATTCAATAAACAGGAGAAGACAAGGCAATATGGGCTCTTTTGTCAGATCAACAATAATGCATATAAGACCTACTTCAACAATTTAATCATGGTCTTCCCCTATTGATCCCCAAAGAAAAGAAAATAAATAAAACTATTTACACTAGAAAGCTCCCAACAAGCAAAAGAAGAACAGGAAAATCTTTTTGGATTTTCTTTTTAATTACTACTACAAGCATGGAAAGTAAACTAATTAAAAGCTACAACTATTTTTTTGGGTTTTTCTTAAGGTTTATTAAACACACAAGAAGAAAGCATAAAAGGAAAATAAACTAGCATGGATGATACAATGAAAAAGTATGAGCACCGACATCTAGCAATGAGTGTGTGAACATGAATATAATGTCGGTGAGAAATACGTACCCCCCAAGCTTAGGCTTTTTGCCTAAGTTGGTCTATGGCCACGGTTGGCCTAGCGGATATCCATAGTAATAGTTGGGGTTGTACTGCGAAGAAGAAGACTCTGACTGCCACTGGTTGGCAATAATTTCCGGATCCCAATGGTAATTAGACTGTCGTGGAGGATCAACTTGTGGTTCCGGCTCTGGCTCTGTGGCTGATTTAGGGTTCCGATAGGCGTGAATAGCCTCTAACGGAACAAGGTACTAGCCTGCAGATAAATCAAACAAGGAAGGAGTAGGCAGGGTAATAGTCTCAGGATGATGTTTATCAAATAACAATTTGTATTTAAGCTCTCCTTCCCTATTCTTAACAATAAAATTATGTTCCACCATACTCTTATAATCTAAATAAACACGAGGCAGCAATTTTTCTTCCTTCTCATAATGCCTAATAGGTATGTTGAAATGTGCAGCTAGGCGTGAAGCATAGATGCCTCCAAAGATGGGGCCCTTTGTACGGTTAAGACTTTACCGTTTGGCAATAATACCGCCCATACTAACAGAGTTATCACTGAATAAACCGTGGAACAAAATAATAATATCAGGGACACTAAGGTTTCGACAGTTTCCACGACCAATTAAGCAACGACTAGCAAATATTGCAAAGTAGCGTAAAACAGGAAAATGAATGCTAGTGATTCGTGCATCGGAAACCTTCCTCATTTCCCCTACAGTGATGGTATCAATAAACCCATCCACATCGCTGCGACGTGGTTCCTCTGTCGTGCCCTCGAAAGGGACTAAGCAAACCCGACAAAAATCATAAAGTGGCATCTCCTTATGCTCATCATATAAATAAAACTCCGCCATAGGTGGTGAGCTCCTAGAATGGAAATGAAAGTTTTGCACAAATATATTTGTGAGTAAGAGATACTGATCGCGTTGGTCGTGGAGGAAAGCGGTGAGGCATGCATTCTCAACCAATTCATAAAAATCTTCATAAATCCCGGCTGCTCTCAAGAAATCATCGGAAGGCCATTCACACGACCGAACCTCTGCGGTGCGAGGCAGATTATATTTGGGATTCTGTGCCTTTTCCTTCGAGATTCGGCTCGATGAGCCCCTCAAAAGTCTCTTCATTATTTTCTGAAAAATTCTGAAATTTTTAGTAACTTTGAAATAAAAGTAAACCAAACTCAACAAAATTGATAGCAACTACTCCTACAAGTTCCTAGAGCCTATATCATGCATCAAAACTACTTTTGACCATATAAATTTGACATGCAAGGTCAAGAACAGGGTCACCTAAGCAGCACAAATTTGCAATGAATAAAGCACTAGAACAAAAACTAGTTGGACCAATGGAGGAGTCACATACCAAGGAACAATCTCCCCAGAGGTCCTTTAAGCAAGGAGATCGAAAATGGCAGCAAAATGAGCTTGGACTCGGGTTTGAGCTGGATATTCGTGTTTGTGGGTGGAAGAAGGAGTATGTGGGTACAGGAATAAGTGGAGGAGGGCCACTATGGGCCCACGAGGCAGGGGGCGCGGCCCTGACCCTTGTGGACAGGTGCCAGCTCCTCCTGATGTGTTCTCAGTGCCAAATATTCTCAAATATTCCAGAAAAAAACATATTTAAATTTCAGGGCATTTGGAGAACTTTTATTTTCGGGGTATTTTTATATTGCATGGATAAATCAGATAACAGACAGAAAAATACTATTTTTATTTTATTTAATATAATAACAGAAAGTAAGAGGAGGGTACAGAAGGTTGTGCCTTCTAGTTTCATCAATCTCATGTTCATCAAAAGGAATCCACTAACAAGGTTGATCAAGTCTTGTTAACGAACTCATTCCGAATAACATGGAACCGGAGAAATTTCTAATAACACTATGTTACCTCAATAGGGATATGCACATCCCCAATAATAAGAATATCATATTTCTTCTTGACAGTAGGAAGAGGAAATTCAAAACCTCCAAATATAATCGATGGAATTTTTCCACAAGAGTTGATACTATGAACTTGAGGTTGTTTCCTCGAAAAGTGTACCGTATGCTCATTACCATTAACATGAAAAGTGACATTGCCTTTAGTGCAATCAATAACAGCCCCTGCAGTATTCAAAAAGGGTCTTCCAAGAATAATAGACATACCATCATCCTCAGGAATATCAAGAATATCACAGTCCGTTAAAATAGTAACGTTTGCAACTACAACAGGCACATCCTCACAAATACCGACAGGTATAGCAGTTGATTTATCAGCCATTTTCAAAGATATTTCAGTAGGTGTCAACTTATTCAAATCAAGTCTACGATATAAAGAGAGAGGCATAACACTAACACTGGCTCCAAGATCACATGAAGCCGTTTTAACATAGTTTCCTTTAATGGAGCACGGTATAGTAGGTACTCCTGGATCTCCAAGTTTCTTTGGTTTTCCACCCTTAAAAGTATAATTAGCAAGCATGGTGGAAATTTCAGCTTCTGGTATCTTTCTTTTATTAGTAACAATTTCTTTCATATACTTAGCATAAGGATTCAATTTGAGCATATCAGTTAATCGCATACGCAAAAAGATAGGTCTAATCATTTCAGCAAAGCGCTCAAAATCCTCATCATCCTTTTTCTTGGATGGTTTGGGAGGAAAAGGCATGGGTTTCTGAACCCATGGCTCTCTTTCTTTACCATGTTTCCTAGCAACAAAATCTTTCTTATCATAACGTTGATTCTTTGATTGTGGGTTATCAAGATCAACAACAGGTTCAATTTCTATATCATTATCATTACATGGTTGAGCGTCATCATGAACATTATCACTAGTTTCAGGTTCATTACCAGAGTGTGTTTCAGCATCAGAATTAGAAATATCATTTGGATTCTCAGGTGTCTCACTAACAGTAGTAAAAGTAGTGTTTTTGGTATTTCGTAGTGATGATAGCAATAGCAACGGAAAAGTAAATAAGCGAAGAACAATATATGGAAAGCTCGTAGGCAATGGATCGGTGATGGAGAATTATGCTGGATGCGGTTCATCATGTAACAGTCATATCCTAGGGTGACACAGAACTAGCTCCAGTTCATCAATGTAATGTAGGCATGTATTTCGAATATAGTCATACGTGCTTATGGAAAAAACTTGCATGACATATTTTTTCCTACCCTCCCGTGTCAGCGGGGTCCTAATGGAAACTAAGGGATATTAAGGCCTCCTTTTAATAGAGTACCGGAACAAAGCATTAACACATAGTGAATACATGAAATCCTAAAACTACGGTCATCACCGGTAAGTATCCCGATTATTGTCACTTTGGGATTAACGGATCATAACACATAGTAGGTGACTATAGACTTGCAAGATAGGATCAAGAACTCTCATATATTGATGAAAACATAATAGGTTCAGATTTGAAATCATGGCACTCGGGCCCTAGTGACAAGCATTAAGCATAGCAAAGTCATAGCAACATCAATCTCAGAACATAGTGGATACTAGGGATCAAACCCTAACAAAACTAACTTGATTACATGACAAATCCTCTGTTGGAAAAGGTAGTGCCTAGGAGGCGCTTAGGCACGCCTAGGCGCTAGGCAATGGCCAAATGCCTCGCCTAGGGCATAAGCAGAAGTCTAGGCAGAGCAAGTAAGAAATTGTCTACCCAAGCGAGAAATCATGCCATGTTGCACTGTGAATGCCAAAAGGACCATATTCCAATTGTAGTGGCTGGTAGTTAACATACTTATATGCCCTAAATTTATAAAATACACATATGATAACCTGATATTGTCGGTGTACTAAATTAGGGGTCCTTCAGTAGCCCAGACTTGTGCACATGTAGTTGTAGCCCTCCGGACGGCAAGGGCCTGCCGGACGATACCTCTACCCAAGACTCAATACTTGGGAAGCCAAGACCGTGAAGAAGACATCCTGGTAAGTCATCGAGAAATACTAAGTTAGTACTAAAGGTCAAGACTCCAGTTGTCGGCAAGCTCAACACCGGCAAGCCACAGACCCCACAAAGTCCTTGCCGGAAAATTACCCCCTCTCTCTTGAGCCACTCCACCTCATAGACCAGTTGATGGCTTGTCAAGATTAGGTGTCGAGCAAGCATGCAGCTTGGGGAGGATAAAGGTTGACTTTATTGACACCCGTCTAGTGGACGCGTCAAGAAGATAGAGGTGGCCAGCCCGACGGCATAGAAGGAGAGACGCCTTTAGCCAAAGGATCATTATTAACTCATGGTGCATTGAATGCCCTTGTCCTAGTACGACATGATTGGGTTAGATAACATCGAAGCCACTATTCATACATGTAAATGACCATGATGCGACTGCGGTGACCCCTTTTCGCTTATAAAAGGAGGCTAATGGCTACCTTGGCAAGGGTCAACACTTTGCACATGCTTACACAGTCGATGCACCTTGCACGCATCTTTCTAGCAGGTTATGTTTGTAACTTGTGCCCCAATTCAATCCACCCAAAGAACAGGAGTAGGGTTTTACGGCCCCATAGGGCCCGAACCTGGGAAAACCACATGCGTCAACTTCTGGATTTGCTCTCTATGCTCGTCGATCACCCAAGCCAGACTAAAAATTATATAACCGCCTAGGCTGCTCCTAGGGCGCTTAAGCACCGCCTAGGCACTAGGCGAAGGCCAACCGCCTCGCTTACACCTACCGCTTTTTCCAACATTGGATAAATCTCATCCAACCCATCACCGTCCAGCAAGCCTACGATGGAATTACTCACGCACGGCGGTGAGCATCATGAAATTGGTGATGGAGGATGGTTGATGATGACGATGGCGATGGATTCCCCTCTCCGGAGCCCCGAACGGACTCCAAATCAGCCCTCCCGAGAGGTTTTAGGGCTTGGCGGCGGCTCCGTATTGTAAAATGCGATGAATCCTTCGCTCTGATTTTTTCCTCCCCGAAACCAAATATATAGAGTTGGAGTTGAGGTCGGAGGAGCTCCAGGGGGCCCACGAGGTAGGGGGCGCGCCCTAGGGGCAGGCGTGCCCCCCCACCCTCGTGGACAGGTGGTGGGCCCCCTGGCCTTCATCTTTTGCAAGGATTTTTTATTATTTCCAAATAGATGTTCCGTGAAGTTTCAGGTCATTCTAAGAACTTTTGTTTCTGCACATAAATAACACCATAGCAATTCTGCTGAAAACAACGTCAGTCCGGGTTAGTTCCATTCAAATCATGCAAGTTAGAATCCAAAACAAGGGCAAAAGTGTTTGGAAAAGTACATACGACGGAGACGTATCAACGCCACGTGGACCGGGCATCTTGAGCTTCAAATAGGCGTAGAGCGGGACCGCATTGAAGCGGGAAAAAGCAGATCGTCCGAGAAGTGCGTGATAGCTTATGTGGAAGGGGACGATGTTAAAGATCATGTCTTCGCTTCAGAAGTTGTCTGGCAAGCCGAAGGCTACTCCCAGTGTGATTGAGCCCGTACAGCGGGCCTCTTTTCCAGGTATTACTCCTTTGAAGGTAGTTCTAGTGGGTTTGATTCCTGACGGATCAATACCCATTTTGCGGACAGTGTCTTGATAAAGTAGATTGAGAGTGCTGCCGCCATCCATGAGGACTCGTGTAAGATGGAATCCGCTGATGATTGGATCGAGGACCAAGGCTGCCGAACCTCCGTGACGGATACTAGTCGGGTGGTCCTTTCGATCGAAGGTGATCGGACAAGCCGACCATGGGTTAAATTTGGTGGCGAATGGCTCCCTGCCATAGCCGTCCCGTAGTGCGCGTTGGTGCTCCCTCCTAGGGGTATGTGTGACATATGTCATATTCACTGTTTTTACTTTAGGGGGAAATTGCTTCTGTCCCCCTGTGTTCAACTGACGAAGATCTTGGTCATTGTCATCGCTTGGTGACCCCTTTCCCATGTGTTCGGCGTTAAGCTTTCCGACTTGTTTGAAGATCCAACAATTTATGTTGGTATGATTGGCGGGTTTATTGTGGGTGCCATGGATCTGGCTAGGCCAATCAAGTATTCTATCTAGACTGGATGGGCCATCTCTGTTTTCCTTGAATGTATCTTTTTGTTGACCGGGTTTGGAGCCGCTGAATCCGGTGTTAACCGCTGTGTCTTGCATTCCTTCATGGTTGTTTCCATGCTTGTGCTTCTCGCGTTGTGGCTTGCCATTGCCGTCCCTGATTTCAGAGGTACCAGGGTCGCTGGTGCTATTGCTTCTGTGAGCAAGCCATATGTCTTTTCCACGCAAAAATGGGTCACAAGTGCGGTGAGGGCTGCCATGGACTTCGGCTTTTCTTGGCGGAGGTGTCGGGAGAGCCACTCATCTCGAACACTATGTTTGAAAGCCGTGAGGGCTTCTGCGTCCGGACACTCCACAATCTGGTTCTTTTCTATTAGGAACCTTGTCCAAAGCTGTCGGGCCGATTCCCCGGGTTACTGGATTATGTGTCTAAGGTCATCGGCATTTGGGGGCCGAACATAGGTACCTTGGAAGTTGTCTCTGAATGCATCCTCCAGGTCCTCCCAACTACCAATATAATTTTCTGGTAGGTTGTTCAGCTAGTGCCGTGCTGGTCCCTTAAGTTTCAGGGGGAGGTATTTAATGGCATGTAGATCGTCAGCGCGAGCCATGTGGATGTGGAGATGAAAATCTTCAATCCATACCACGGGATCTGTTGTACCGTCATATGATTCAATATTCACGGGTTTATACCCTTCTGGGAATTCATGTTCCATTACTTCATCAGTGAAGCAGAGGGGGTGTGCGGCGCCTCTAAAGCAGGCCATGTCACGACGTAGCTCGGATGGAGTCCGTCTGGGGTTTTTCGGCCCGGGCGTTGTTATGGCTGTCTTGCCCGACTAGATAGTCGTCCTTGCGCGTCGGAGCACGCCTCCGCGATCCATAGATCGATCTAGTCTGGCCCGCTTTGTGTTTCGAATCCTGCCGCAGGTCGTAAGTATATTTCTGAGCTGTTGTGTCTCTACCTTTACGACAAGGTAGTACGGGCTGGTATTCGGCTTGAGCAGCCGTTTTGTCATGGCCACGTGGTGGTCGGTCGGCTGCGTTACACGCCGATGGTACAGGCACCAGCGCCTCATCGTTGAATTGTGGTAGCAGCTTACGCTTCGGTTAACTCTTGGTTGGGCGCTCGAGGCCGTATTCCTCGGCTGCCAGGACATTAGTCCACCTGTCGTTGAGCAGATCTTGGTCAGCTTGGAGGTGCTGCTGCTTCTTTTTCAGGCTCCTTGTAGTGGCTATTAGCCTGCGCCTAAAGCGTTCTTGCTGAAGGCGTTCCTCATGCACGATAAAGTATTCGTCACCAAGGCTCACCTCCTCCTCGAAGGGTGGAAGATAATTACTATCCTCCGAGTCTTCGTTTATAGCCTGGTCATCAGGGCTAATTTTCCCATCTTTCTTATCGTCCTATTCGGAGGTTGGCTCGACGGGGTTTTCTTGGACTTCGGCGTCGTCTGGAGTGTTGTTCTCTCCGGTGCCAGTACTGCTGTCTTTTCCACGACTTGATTTAGAGCGGCTCCGCTGATGTCGGCGCTTTGGTTGAGTCTCAGGAGGTATATCCTCAGCTGGATTTTTCTCATTATCGTCGTTACCCTCTTTGAGTGTATCCACCATATACATGTCATACGAAGAGCTGGCCGTCTATCGTCCGGTAAACGGCGTGTTTTGGGCCTGCTCTTCTCCGGCATTGCCGTCCAATACCGTCGATGTCTTCAGAGCCATAATCGAGCATGTCGGTTAAGTCCTCGATAGTGGCGATGAAGTGGGTGGTGGGTGGGACGTAAAATTCCCCGCTCTCAGCCCCTAGTCCGGGCTGGGCATGGTTCGGACGTTGCTCCTCTGTAATGATGAGGGATCGCATTAAGTCCAGAGCCTCACTTAAAGGGGAGGTTCGGTCAGGGAGAAGAGAGTTTGTGGAGTCCGTCGAGAAGAGAACTCTTTGGCCGAGCTCACACGATGATAACTCCAAGGGTTCGGGGCTACTGTTCGGAGAGGAGTCTGACTTCATGATGATTGCCGGTGATACTGCTTCCTTCGGCTCTCCCATACTAGGCTTAATGGCCGCAGAGAGTCCGGCGGGCTCGGGAATCCCATGTTCGGACCTGGAGACGCGCTCCGGATTTAAGGCCAGAGCGAAGGTTGGGGTTGTGAACCCTTGGAAGATCAAATCTCCTCAGATATAAGCGACGTAATCCAAATTTCCAAAACTAATCTGGTGACCTGGGGCTAGCTATCGATCTACTCTAGATGGCCAAGCGAGTTGGCCCATAGTGCGAAGCCGCCGAAAACAAAGATCTAGCTGCGGAGAAAGACCTCCCTCAAGGCAGCTTTGTTGCGGATTACTGATGGAGCCATCGAACCTTATGGCGATGACATAGCGGAACTCTCAATGAAAGCAACAATGTCGGTGTCAAAATGTGCAGATCTCGGGTTGGGGGTCTCGAACTGTGCGTCTAAGGATTGATGGTAACATGAAACAAGGGACATGATGTTTTACCCAGGTTCATGCCCTCTTGATAGAGGTAATACCCTATGTCGTGCTTGATTGACTTTGATGAGTATAGGGGTTACAAGAGTTTATCAGCATGAGATCGTTATAGCCAAACCCTAATTGTCTAGCCTATATGATTATGATTGCCTCTACAGACTAAACCCTCTGGTTTATATAGACACCTGAGGGGCTAGGATTGTATAGAGTCGTTTTACAGAGAAAGGAATATTCACATCCGCAAGCTAAGCTTGCCTTCCACGACAAGGAGAGTCCCATCTGGACATGGGAGGATGTTTTGTATCTTGTATCTCCATGGCCCATTATTCCGGCCCACGTCACATAGCCCGGATGCCCGAGGACCCCTTAATCCAGGACTCCCTCAGTCCAAAAGATGCATGAGGAGACCACGACGGTGGAGGGCGCGCCCTACCCGCTATGCGTACCCCCTGCCTTGTGGCCACCTCGTGTGCCCTCCGGACTCTGTTTTTTTGCAAAACACTTCTTTTGGTCGGTAAAAATTCATTATATAATCTCCCTAAGGTTTTGACCACCGTACCATGGAAAAATCCTCTGTTCTTGTTTCGTGTTGTTTTCCTGGCAGATATGAAAATATGTCATCCCAATATTCGGAGGGAGAGAGCTATGTAGTTGATTATATCACAAACCCAAAGGCATACAGGGATGCGGAACATTATGGTTGGACCATGGAGGAAGAAGAAGACTATGATCCAAAGGGAAAGGAGGAGACAAACTTAGAAGAAGATGAAGTCCCACTACCCCAACCTGTGGATATGCACGAGGAGTTCAAAAAGTCGAGTCTTCTGAACAAAGAAGAGAAACCTAAGATCGAGTTTACCCCTTTTCGTCTCTTGCAGGAAAATAAATAGGAGCTATGTAAAAAGATATTAGGACTTGAGCAGCAGATCGATGATTTAAGGGAGGGAAATTCTATCCTCAAGCGCAAACTGAGGAAGAAGTATACTACATCAACAACTCAATCATCACCACCTTCGAACAAAGAGACATAAATACATGGGTATGGGAACTCCCCTTGGCAACTGCGAAGCTTGGGGAGGTGCCCAGTATCGTATCACCATCACACCTTTACTTTTATCATTTTTCTTAGTTCGATCCTTTTGGTTATATCTTGATTTAGTAGAATAAAGTTTTTAGTATGATCTATCTTTGAGTTTTCTTTCGAGATCTATCTATGTAATCGAGTCCGTGAGTTATATATAGTAAAGAGTCGTTTTGAGTTGAGGGCTTTGCTTTCTTGCTATGATCTTAAGGGAATAAAAGAAAAGAAAGAAAGAAATTAAAATGTCATATAATGATCTTATGGAGATTAATGACTTCACATATAAAGAGTACGATGGATAAAATTTGTTGAGAGTTTACAAACATAGTTTTGGTCATTGCTGCAATTAATAGGAAGTAATAAAGAAAGAGAGGCTTCACATATAAATATAATATCTTGTACATGTTTTCTAATTGTTAGCACTCATTAGAATATGACGTGCTAAAAAGTTGATGTTGGACAAGGAAGACAACATAATGACTTATATTTACTTATATCTAAATAGAAGTTATATTGTCATGGATCCTCCAACATGTTGAGCTTGCTTTTCCCTCTCATGCTAGCCAAATTCTTTGCACCAAGTAGAGATACTACTTGTGCTTCCAAACATCCCTTAAACCAGTTTTTCCATGAGAGTCCACCATACCTACCTATGGATTGAGTAAGATCCTTCAAGTGAGTTCTCATGGTGCAAACAATAAAAATTGCTCTCTAAATATGTATGATCTATTAGTGTGAAGAAAATAAGCTTTATACGAACTTGTGATATGGATGAAATAAAAGCGACGGACTACATAATAAAGTTCTTTATCAGAAGCGGTAATATAAAGTGACGTTCTATTGCATTATGATTTTGTGCATCCAACCATAAAAGTGCATGACAACCTCTGCTTCCCTCTGCGAAGGGCCTATCTTTTACTTTTATCTTCTAACCTAATACAAGATCCATGGTGATCTTCACCTTTCGTTTTTACACTTTTTCTTTTGGCAAGAACTATGTGTTGGAGATATATATATATATATATATATATATATATATATATATCCACTCAGATGTAGGTTATCATAAAGTATTATTGTTGACATTACCCTAGAGGTAAAAGGTTGGGAGGCGAAACAATAAGCCCCTATCTTTCCCTGTGTCCGATCGAAACTTTGTACCCATAAGTATCGCGTGACTGTTACCAGACGCCGGACGCCTCGAAGAGCCGCCCCGACACCTTCTTCTTCCTCGGGTCGCCGAGATCGCCGGTGACCTCCTGTCGTCACCAAGCCCTCCCCGAGCTCACCGAGGCCTCCTTTCAACTCGCTGTGAGCTCCACTGTGTTCCCCCTCTCTCCATTTGCTTGCCCCCATGCCGTAGCGCCATTCCCCACTGTCACCAAAGCTCCCTGCTTTCGCGCTTCGACCCCGCCATGTGTAGAGTAGACGTAGCTTGAAGCCGAGCATGCCACCATGCCCAGCGCTTCCTCAGGTGCCCGTAGCAGCCCACCGCCCGTCCTGTCGCTCGCCACAACGCCGTGCTCGTGCGTGCCCGAGCTCCGACAGCCTCTGAGGGAGTCCTGGACTAAGGGGTCCTTGAGCACCTGGCCTATTAGCCATGGGCCGGACTAATGGGCTGTGAAGATGCAAAGACGGAAGACTCTACCCGTGTCCGGATGCGACTCTCCTTGGCGTGGAAGGCAAGCTTGGCGACCAAATATGAAGATTCCTTTCACTGTAACCGACTTTATGTAACCCTAGATCCCTCTGGTGCCTATATAAACCGGAGGGCTAGATCCTTGGACAGGGACAATCATAATCAGATAGGCTAGACTTCTAGGGTTTTAGCTATTACGATCTCGTGGTAGATCAACTCTTATAACCCCCATTCTCATCAGTATTAATATAGCAGGACGTAGGGTTTTACCTCCATCAAGAGGGCCCGAACCTGGGTAAACATTGTGTTCCTGTCTCTTGTTACCATCGACCTCAGGCGCACAGTTCGGGACCCCCTACTCGAGATCCGCCGGTTTTGAGACTGACATTGGTGCTTTCATTGAGAGTTCCACTATGTCGTCGCCAAGAGGTTCGATGGCCCCGTCAATCATCCACAACAACATTATCCAGGGAGAAACCTTCCTCCCCAGATAGATCTTCGTGTTCGGCGTCCTGGCACTGTGGGCCAACTAACTTGGCCATCTAGAGCATATCGGTAGCTATGCCCCTGGCCATCAGGTCAGATTTGCAAGCTTGAACTACGTCACAGACATCCGCGGAGACTTGATCTTCGACGGGTTCGAGACCGCGGTAGTAGCTGCTCCCTGTCACCATGATGAACATGGCTTAAATCTGTCATCGAACTACACCCAGGAGATGGAACCTACAACCGCTCCTTCTCTAGATCCGGAGCAGATCACGACATCCGAGGACGGGAGAATCAGCCCCGCCATGGAGGCCGCAAATGTAGCGGCGTTGGAGCCACACACAGACCCAACATCAAGTGAGATCTGTGTTGCCAGAACTTCGGATACATTTCCGGCTACAGGTTCGGAGGCACGTGCGTGCGCGCATGACAACCTTGACCGGGCGTCGATCATCGAATTCAGCTCCGCGGACATCTTCCAGCACTCGCCTTTAGGCAATGTGCAAAACTCATTAAAAATACTCTCCCTAGCGGGGGACTCACAACTAAATTATATCCGGTTTGAACTGGAGGCCGATGATGGAGAATTTCGCTTACCACCCACTGCCCACTTAATAGCCACTGTCAAAGACCTAACTGACATGCTCGATTATGGCTCCGATGACATCGATGGTATGGACGACGATGCCGGAGAAGAAGAGGCCCAAAACCCGCCTTTTACCGAACGCTGGACGGCCACTTCCTCGTATGACGTATGCATGGTGGATGCACCAAAAGAGAATAGAGGCGATGACAAGGAAGATCCAGTTGAGGATAAACCTCCCGAGATACAACCAAAGTGACGGCGTCAGCGGTGCCGCTCTAAGTCACGCCGCAGCAAAGACAGAAACACCGGCACAGGAGAAGATAACACTCCGGATGGTGACGAAGACAATGAATACCCCATTCAGCCAACTTCCGAACAGGATGAAAAGGAAGATGGGAAAGTTAGCCCTGGTAAACATGCCACACACTAAGACTCGGAGGAGAATAATTATCTTCCGCTCTTCGAGGATGAGGCAAGCCTCGACACCGAGGAATTTATCATGCCTGAGGAACCTCTCGAATAGGAGCACTTGAAGTGACATCTAATAGCCACTGTGAGGATCCTAAAAAAGAAACAACAACAGCTTCAAGCTGATCAAGATCTGCTCAATGATAGATGGAACGATGTCCTCGCAGCCGTGGAGTACGCCCTCAAGCGCCCAGCCAAAAGTTACCCAAAGCGCAAAATTATTACCTCAATTCGATGAAGAGGTGTTGGAGCCCAGGACGTTAGTACACAGTGCGGCTGACCGACCACCACATGGTCGGGACCAAGCGGCAACACAAGCCGAACACTAGCCCGCCTTAACTCGCCGTAAAGGCAGAGACAAAACTGCTCAGGGATACATGTATGATCTCCGCAGGGCCTGAAGAATAAAAGAGATCCAACCAGATCGATCTACGGATCACGTGGGCGTGCCTCAACGCGCGACAACGGCTATCAAGCCGAGCATGGCAAGTACAATTATGTCCGAGCCGAAATCCGCAGATGGGCTCCATCCGAACTACGTCACGAACTATCCTAATATAGAGGCGCCGCACACCCTCTCTACTTCACTGATGAAGTAATGGAACATGAATTCCCAGAAGGGTTCAAACCCGTGAATATCGAATCATAGGATGGAACCATAGACCCCGCGGTATGGATTGAAGACTTCATTCTCCATATTCATATGGCCCACGACGATGACCTTCATGCCATTAAATACCACCCCCTAAAACTCAAAGGGCCAGCCCGACACTTGCTGAACAGCCTTCCCGAAAATTCCATTGGCAGCTGGGAGGACTTGGAAGAAGCCTTCCTTGACAACTTCCAAGGTACAGATGTTCGACCTCCGGATGCCGATGACTTAAGTCACATAATTCAACAGCCCGAAGAGTCGGCCAGGAAACTCTGGACTAGGCTCTTAACTAAAAAGAACAAGATCGTCGACTGCGTGGATGCCTAAGCCTTGGCAGCCTTCAAACACAGCATCTGGGACAAATGGCTCGCCCGACACCTCGGCCAAGAGAAGCCGAAGTCCATGGCAGCCCTAACGGCACTTATGAACCACTTTTGCACGGGCGAAGATAGCGGGCTAGCTCGTAGAAATAACAGTGCAAGCGAAACCTGGCTCTCCGGAAGCCAAGAATTGCAACGGCAAGCCCTGATGCAACAGACAAAAGTGTCAAAACAATGGTGACAATACCGACGACACGGCGGCCAATGCCGGATTCAGCGGCTCCAAGTCCGGCCAGCGGAAGAAGCCGTTCAAAAGGAACAATTCGGGTCCATCCAGCTTGGACCGCATACTCAATCGCCCGTGCCAGATACACGGCACTCTAGACAAACCAGCCAATCACAACAACAGAGACTGTTGGGTTTTTAAATAGGCCGGCAAGTTAAATGCCAAGAACAAGGAGAAGGGGTCGCAAAGTGTAGACGATGACGAGGAGCCCTGGCCACCAAACACAGGGGGACAGAAGAAGTCCCCCCCCCAAAGGTAAAATGGTAAACATGATATACGCTACCCACATCCCCAAGAGAAAACGCAAGCGCGTGCTCAGGGACGTCTACGCGATGGAGCCAGTCGCCCCAAAGTTCAACCCATGGTCTTCCTGCCCGATCACTTTTGATTGCAGGGACCATCTGACCAGTATCCATCATGGCGGTTCATCTGCACTGGTCCTCGACCCAATCATTGCTGGATTTCACCTCACACGAGTCCTCATGGATGGTGGTAGCAGCCTGAACCTGCTCTATCAGGATATAACATGCAAAATGGGCATTAATCCATCCAGAATTAAGCCCACAAAGACTACCTTTAAAGGACTCATACCAGGTGTAGAGGCCCGCTGTATAGGCTCAATCACACTAGAGGTTGTCTTCAGATCTCCGGACAATTTCTAAAGCGAAGAGATGATCTTTGATATCGTCCCATTTCGCAGCAGCTATCATGCACTACTCGGACGAACCGCATTTGCACGCTTCAACGCAGTGCCACACTATGATTATCTTAAGCCCAAGATGCCCAGCCCACCCGGCATCATAACAATCAATGGGAACACGGAACGCTCCCTCCGTACCGAGGAGCACACTGCCGCGTTAGCAGCAGATGTACAGAGCAGCCTCTTCAAGCAGAATCTTAATTCGCCGGCCGAACTATCAGACACTATCAAACGTGTCCGGACTACTCTGCAGCAGGATAGCCCAACTCGTCAAGAGCTTGACTAGCAACTCAGCCTCTGTCCCCGTCCCAACCAAGAAGCGGCATTCGTACCATGCGTACATAACTATGCACTCAAAATACCATGGGCATAGACGGAGGCATAACAATCTTGTGATCCATAATATGGCTCGACCGCTCCTGGACACACATACTTTCCATTTTTCCTTTTTATCCTTTTTAGGTCCTTTTTTCCGCAGGTTTCTTCTGACGACCTGATCATCGGTCCTCTCGGCAGGATGGATATACCAAGATGGCAAGAAACACTTGTGTACAAGGGAATTCCTAAATGGTCTCTTTAATGATCACTCTACCTGCCTTCAGGTCCAGCAAGCAATTGACCCTTGGTTAGGGCATGTTAAATAGCCTGGTTGCTTATCGCACCTCTTGTACGAATACGCTTTGACATATTAATCAAACTATAACGGAAATAGTTTGTGGCACTGGCTTACTACCCCTTTTTTCCCTTTTTCTTTGATGACTTTTCTCAAAGTTGCGACCGTACACTTTGGTACGCTTTAATCTATTAGGGGCTTCGTCACGACCCATAATATGGCAACAAAGTCTGAACACTTTCTACAACATAGTTCGGCACCCCGAATTTAGCATTATATGCATTGGCTCCGAATCATGTCTTTGGTCAATAGTTGGGTTGCCCGGCTTTTGTGCTTACAACATTATGTTCCGCTGTATAGGCTAGGGTAGTAAAGGGAGAACTACTGCGACTGTGTCCTGGTTCATCCGGATGAGCAGCTCAGTAGAGAAAGCCGAAAACTGACAATCATGATGCGGCAAGAGCCGGTCAGCTCTTCGAAGGGTTCAAATCATTAGCGAATTTTGCTGCATTATGCGATGAATCAGCTTTTTACCCGATCAGGTGATTATAGTACCCTAGTTCGGACACTAGGGGTTGCACCTAAAATTTTAATTGTAGAACTCCTATGGCTAAGTGAGAGTGATAAAGCCACATTGTCCGATTGCCTGGTTCGTTGCGCTAAACACCTCCTTCAAGGACCAACCAAATTGGATCAAGATTGTTTAGATTCCATCCTGAACACTCCCTTACTACCTACGTGGGGGCTGAAGCCGATGACTGGCCAACTCTCAAAATTTCATAAACACGGCCGCGCAGGAGGTAAAATATTAAACAAACATTATATTACATAGCCGAACTTGTTTTTATACAGGGCGAGACGATATAACAATATTCATTCAAAGATTACATCCTTCGTGCACTGCTCTGCCACAATGATGGATCCCTCAAGGACTTCGCTAAAATATTGCTCGGGCGTGTGGTACTCCATGCCCACAGGCGGTCCTTCGGTCGCGACCGTGGCAGCATTCATCTTCTCCCACTACATCTTGGCACAGGCGAAGGCCATCCGCGCACCTTCGATACAAACCGACCGCTTGATGGCATCAAGCCAAGGGCAGACATCAACTGGCCGCTTCACGAGACCGAAGTAGCTGCTTGGGATAACTTCGGTTGGCCACAGCCGGACTATCAAGCCCTTCATGGCCAGTTCGGCCACCTTATGCAGCTCGACCTGCTGTTTTAGCTGGTCGCTCAAGGGCACAGGATGTTCTGGCGCAAGGTATTGTGACCAGAACAACTTCTCCGTTGAGATCCCCCCTCCGTCTTGGAAGAATACAACAGGGTCAGAAACGCTCCGCGGCAGATCCGCAAACACCCCTGCAGAACTCCAAATACGGGTCAGTAAGAGATATCTCTTCTCCACATACTTGCTTTGCATAATAAAAGCCTTACCCGCCACGATCTTTTTGGCCTCCTGGATTTCCTGGAGGGCGCCTTGAGCTTCGGTCCGGGCCTCTTGTGCGCTCTGGCAGGCCTTCTCAAGTTCAGATTCTTGGTCCGCATGTTGACGCTCCACGGACTCGTATTTCTTTGAAGCATCCTGGAGCTCCTGTTGGACCTTCCTGACCCAGACCTCATGCTTTTTCTGTACGGCTCGTTCCTTCACCGCCCTCTCCTCGGCCTCGGACAGCGCTTTCTTGAGGGTTTCAACCTGAGTCGCCGCTCCTACAAATACCACGGCACTACAATCAATATACATCGTTTATTCTTTCCAAAAATATAGCAAGTCTCCACATACCTTGCTTGTTCTCCAGCTGCCTTTTCACAAGGTAGAGCTCTTCTTCGGCCCGGTCCAGACTCTGCTTTAGTCCGAAGACCTCAGCGGCATGAGAGGTGGCGGCCAGCAGCGACACCTGTGTTCATAACACATATTTAGTTTTTCCTGCAAACATTACTTTCCTCTGTCTGGATTTTCTTTCTGAACACCGGACAATGTCTCAGGGGCTACACTGTCTATATTGGGACTTTCTCTTTTACGCTGCTTACATCAAATCCTGTCAGCAAAGCTACTGCAGGCTTCGGTTAGCCCGCTCTTGACGGACTGAACCCTCTCAATCACCGTACCCATAAGGACACGGTGTTCATCCACAATGGAACTGCCTCGTAGCACTTCCAACAGATTATCCGATGCCTCTGGTTGGACAGAGGTCACCAGCGGGATAGGCACACCTCCTTCTCTCTACGGAGGCTACTCTCCGGATTCCAGAGCCGTATAGGTCTCCGGAACCGTATCCGGTTGGGGGCCAAACTGAACACGGCCCCCATAGCTGGTCAACATGGGGATCTGCTCCCCCAGGTGTTCGGCGACCGAGGTTTCGCCCTCCGTCGCCTCCCTGACGGCCTTCTGAACCTCCCCTTGGCTTGGGAAGGTCCTTCGAGATAGCACCTTGGTGTCGCCCTTGGCCTTGGGAGAGTGAGTGGCCGGCGGAGACTCGCTGGCCATCGCCTTCGAATCCAGCGAACCTTCCGATGAGGATCGCAGGGAGCTGTCATGGGCCGGACTGCCATAGCATGATTAAGCATGTTGATACCATGAAGAAGAGAGGCTGGGTACATGGACGTACGCCGGTTTGTAGTACATACCATGCGGCCGGGGGCTTATTTCGGGGGCGTCGCTTCGGGCTGCTGTCAACGTCCCACGCGGAGTTATCTGCAAAGGGGCCCTTCCCCCTCTTTGGTGCCTCCGCCTCCAGATTTTTACGGAGGCCGCCCTCTTCTCCCCCCAATCAGGGGGAGAGTTACTTTCTTCCTCCTCGTCGTCATCGTCTTCGGCGGCGGAGGAGTGAGTCTTGTCTTCGGACGACACGTCCGAAGTTCCCTTGCGGCGGGGGCCACTCCGGACCCCCTTGGCCATCTTCTTGGCCTTCTTCTCCGGCGCCTGATAGGGCGTCGGGACCAGCATCTTTGCAAGGAGCAGGATGAATGGTTCCTCGGGCAGCGGAGCCGAACATTGAATTCGCTCTGCTTTCTTTGTCCATACCTAAAAAAATAAAAAATAGTAAACTTTAGATATCCTCCTTGAACAAGCAACTAGAGGATACGCCTTAAGACATGAAAGACTTACCTCACTAGCAGGATGCACAAGATCGTGCCCGCGGTCCGAGTCTATCACTACTAGGAAAAGGGCTATAGATAGGATTGATACTAATGGTGCACCAGGGTAGAAGTGCGCCACTACTATATACTAATGTCGCACCTGTTGGTGATGCGCCATTAGTGTGGAAGACACTAATGGCGCACCAGGAACAGGGTGCGCCACTAGTATTAATTTTTTTCCATTTTTCCATACATACTAATGGCGCATCAGGTCGACAATGCGCCATTACTAGTTCTAACTAGTAATGGCGCACCAGGCAGAGAATGCGCCATTACTGTAATTTTTTTCTTATTCTTTTTTTGCAAAACTACTAATGGCGCACCGTTTCACAGTGCGCCATTACTAGTTTAAACTAGTAATGGCGCACTGTTACACGGTGCGCCATTAGTATATATATTTATATTTTTTACTTTTTTGCAAAACTTCTAATGGCGCACCACCTGCAGGTGCGCCATTAGTAACCAGGGTTACTAATGGCGCATTTCCTTGGGGTGTGCCATTAGTAACCTGGGACCCCAACAAGATATTTTAGACAGCCCCACACCTACCCACTCACTTTCCCCACTTCATTCCCTCCACCTCCTTCTCCAAGCTTTCGGCTGCCTCCTCCTCCTCACCTCATTTCCAACATAGATTCATCAAAATTAAGTGGTGAAATTACCTTTTTTTGATAGGTAAGTAAGGGGAAAGCTATCTTCATGATGTAGATCTACTTTTTTTCTCCCTAGCTCGCTCCAACAATGTGCACATGCACTTTTTGTGGCCTAGCTAGATCTATGTATGTTTGTGGTGTTGCATGTGTTTGTGGTGTTGCATATATGTTTGTGTTTGAAGGTACAGGTATTTGAAATGCGATAGTTGCCAATATTTTGCCGGAATGTTTTGATTCATTTCCGTTTCGGCGAGAATTTTGGCACTATGCATTCTTTTTGGTCCTATTTTTAGGGAAGGTCATGCCAATTTTTTCTTGGTTCTAAAATATCTTTTTGCTCTACTCCGCAGGCGACCATGGTCCGCACGATGACTGAAGGCATCGTGAATAGGTTTTTGAGCTCCGCGAAGGCCGAGATGCTTCAAAAGAATGAGACGGAGATAAGATGTCCGTGTCAAAGATGCAAGCTGAAGAGCCTTATTGCGGACCCGGATTCCGGGCAGGTGCGGGACCACCTGCTCTTGCGTGGTTTCATGGATGGCTATCGGTGGCAAGGTGATGAAGATGACTATGAAGTCGTCCATGGCCGGGGCCGGGCAAGAAATGAGGAAGGGCAACAAGACAAGTACCACTGCGGCGAGGGCGGGCGAGAAGACGAAGAATCTCCAGGACATTATCACGACGGTGATGCTGTACACAGTCATCATGTAGAAGATGTCGTACATGATGATGAGGAAGATCTAGACGAAGGGCATGATCATGAAGATGAAGATGCCGGAGCAGACGACGATGGAGGCTAGGTGCAGGACCCTCATATTCAAGAGCTGCTTCTCAAGCAGACGGATAACGCAAGAGCTGCCGCCCGAGAGAAAGCCAAGCTGGATCAACTGGAGATAGACGCGGTTACTCCATTGTATGAAGGACGCAGGCCCGAGGATACCCGCCTGAAAGTAACGCTCATGGCTCTGGAGATGAAGGTAAAACACAAAATGACCGACGCATGCTTCAACGAGAACATGTCATTCTTGCACGAACGTCTTCCCAAGGGGAACAAGTGACCGACCAGTTTTGAGGAGGCGAAGAAAATCGCGTGTCCTCTGGATTTACCACATGTGAAATACCATGTGTGCATGAACAATTGTGTCATTTATCAGGACGAGCACGCGGAGTCTACCATATGTCCGGTGTGCGGCATCACTCGATACAAGAAGAGGAAGAAAGCTCCTTGAAAATCAGTGTGGTACTTTCCGATCACTCCTCGTCTGCAGCGGTATTTCACGGACCCTAAGGTAGCAAAGCTCCTGCGTTGGCACGCGGATAGGGAGGAGAAGAAGCGGGAAGATGACGGAAATGATCCGGAGATAAATAAAAAAGACAAGATGCTGAGTCACCCTAAGGATGCGAGCTAGTGGCAAGCGTTGAACTTCGAATACCCAGAATTTGGGAAGGATCCAAGGAACATGGTGCTGGGCGCAAGCACGGATGGAGTCAATCCGTTTGGCAGCCAGAGAAGCACACATAGCACCTGGCCTGTGTTTGTGTGGATGTACAACCTTCCCCCCTGGTTGTGCATGAAGAGGAAGTACATTCACATGAGTATGCTAATTGAAGGGCCGAAACAACCAGGTAACGACATCAATCTGTATCTGGGGCTGCTGAAGGAGGAGCTAGACACGCTGTGTAAAACGCCAGCCAATACGTGGGACGCCGCAGAGAAAGAATATTTCCCTATGAGAGCCGCACTGCTCATGACGGTGCACGACTATCTCGGCTACGGATATCTCGCGGGGCAGGTAGTCCACGGATTTTCTGGATGCGTAAGGTGCATGGATGACACAACGTATTGCCAGCTAGATAGAGATCCCGGGTCTTTGAAAACCGTGTTCATGGGACATCGAAGGTGGCTTCGCGACGATGACCCGTGGAGGAAATGCAAGGATCTGTTCGATGGTGAAACCGAACCCCGAAAACGCCCGTGTACGAGGAGCGGCGAGGAAATAGATGAGCTGTTGAAAAATTGGAAAGACTGCCCACTGCCGGGAAAGAAGCAAAAGGCGCCAGAGCCGGGAAAGAAGCGAAAGGCGCTAGAGCCGCTGCTCAAGGTATGGAAAACGAGGTCTGTTTTCTGGGACTTGCCGTACTGGAAGATCCACCGTGTGCCTCACAGCCTTGATGTCATGCATATCACGAAGAACGTGTGTGAGAGTCTGCTTGGTACCCTGCTCAATATGCCAGAGAGGACCAAAGATGGGCCGAAAGCAAGGGCAGACTTGAAATCAATGGGCATCAGGAAGGAGCTTCACGCTAATGATGATGATGATGATGAGGCGAAGCAGGACACAGAAAGTCGTCGCAAAGGCAAAAAGGCCAAGAAGACCGGAAATGACTACCCGCGTGCTTCACTCTAAGTCAGGAGGAGATCGAGCAGTTTTTCACCTGCCTCCTAGGAGTAAAACTTCCTTACGGTTACACGGGGAAGATAAGCAGATACCTAGACCCAACGAAGCAGAAGTTCAGCGGGATGAAATCTCACGACTGTCACGTGCTGATGACGCAGATACTTCCAGTTGCAATCCGTGGGATCATGGACGCGCACGTCCGTGAAACGCTATTTGGCCTATGCAACTTTTTCAACGTCATCTCTCGGAAGTCGATTGGCGTGAGGCAACTCAGAAGGCTACAGGAAGAGATCGTGGTGATACTATGCGAGCTTGAGATGTACTTCCCGCCCACATTCTTCGATGTTATGGTGCATCTGCTGGTCCATATCGTGGAGGATATCATCCAACTCGGGCCGACGTTCCTGCACAGCATGATGCCGTTCGAAAGGATGAATGGTGTCATCAAAGGATACGTTCGCAACATGTCACGTCCAGAGGGAAGTATAGCCAGGGGCTTTCTGACCGAAGAGCGCATCTCCTACTGCACGAATTATCTAGGCATCGAGAACCCCGTTGGTCTGCCCGTCAACAGGCACCTCGGCAGGCTCGCTGGATGGGGTCACCGTGAGGGTCGCCGCGAAATGCATGTCGACTTCAAGGGTCGACTCGCCGACTTTGAAAGAGCAAACCTAGTCGCGCTACAACACATAGACGTGGTCGATCCTTGGGTGGTAGAGCACAAAACCTTTATTGAGAAGACGTACAATGACCGAGGCCAACAGAGGACGGACGGAGATATACTCAAAGAGCACAACTCATGTTTCACGCGTTGGTTCAAGCAGAAGTTTCTGTCGTACCCTTTACATGAGGATTCTTCCGCGGAAGAACAACTCATATTCGCCTTGTCACAGGGCGCCGAGCACAACCTGATGACCTATGAGGCGTACGATATCAATGGCTACACATTCTACACCGAGGACAAGGACATGAAGAGCGATGGTTATCAGAACTCCGGGGTAACAATGGAATCCTACACCGGTAACGACAAGGACAGATACTACGGAAGGATCGAGGAGATCTGGGAGCTGAGCTACGCTGGAGAGAAGGTCCCGATGTTCCGTGTCAGATGGGTCAAGAGCGTCCTAAAAGAAGACCGGTATTTCACCACCATGGTTATACCCGAAGCCAAATCCAAGACCACGGGCGCAAACGTCACCGCGAAAAATGAGCCATGGGTACTGGCTTCACAAGTGGACCAATGCTTCTTCATTACCGATCCGTCAAAGCCCAGTCGTGTTGTCGTGAGGAGAGGCAAAAGGAAGATCATCGGAATGGATGGAGTAGCCAATGAGCAAGACTTCGACAAGTACGGCGACCCGAAGATCGAACATGACGACGACGATGAAGTAGCAGCATACACCACAAGAAGAAGCAGGACCACCCTACCTAAAGGACATCCGTTCCACAGAAGAACTCCATTTCCGAAAAATAAGGGCAAGAAGATTGTGAACAGATAGCTAGCTAAGATCGATTGTATTTAAATTGTAGCCTTCATTTCTCGATTGTATTTCATGGGCACTTTTTGATATCATGAATATTTTTAAATTTCGTGGGCACTTTTTGAATTCATGAGGACACTTGATCTCGATCCCCCTCCATCTCGATCTCGATCCCACCCGCACCCTCCCCCGCTAGCTAGCTCCACCGCCGCCGACGACCCACCGCAACCCTCCCCCGCTCCACCGCCGCCGACGAGCACCCGGCCCCCCGCACCCCTGGGGGGTTATTATTGTTTTTATAAAAAAATATTACTGTTATGATTTAAACAAGTTTGAACATATTTAAACACAAATAAATATCAAACAGGATTTAAAATGCGTAAAAAAATATTGGGGAGCCTCGGAATCGAACCCAGGACCTCCTGGTGTGTGTGTTGCGTATTGACCAGTCGGGCTAGTGGGCGAGGTCTGTTGTAGATAGGGTTAGGTTGTATATAACCTGACAAGTCGGGCTAGATTAAATTACTTATGGCGCACCCCTCGGTGGTGCGCCATTGCTATGGATGTACTTATGGCACACCCCTAGGTGGTGCGCCATTGCTAAGCTTCCCCCACACTAAAATCCCAAATCTCCATTTCTCTCTAATCCCTCCCCTGCCTCGTCTCACCCGCGCCTGACCACCACCGCCCACCACTTCCCCCGTGCTCGCCGTCCCCGGCCGTGCTCGCTTCCCCCGTCGCACCTAACCACCTCCCTCACCGTCCCCCCTCCGCCCGCGCCCGCGCCCTCGCCGTCCCCCTCCCCCCGCGGCCCCGCCTGCGTCAACCTCCCTCCCGAGCGCGACAGCTAGGGTTCCTAGCCGCCGCCACCGCTGCCGGCCTCGGCCCGCTCCAACGACCCCTGCGACCCGCTCCACACCCGCTCCGGCTCCCCTCACAGCCATCCCCAAGGTGAGCTATCTGGGCTAGCTAGGGTTCACCGCAAGCAAAGAAAGAGAGGAAGAAATCCCCCCATCCCCCCCCCGCCCCTTTGCTGAATGTCGATTGAATCAAATTTGCTGCCTCGCAGGTGAAGGAGGATGGTGCTTTCCTGCCATGGCTGCGGAGCAAGGCCGGGTCCGCCATCTCGTCGGCGTTGCGCATCGGGACCTCGCCGCTGGGAAGGTCTATTCTTTGCTACTGTCGATTTGCTACATAGAGCAGAGCAGATCAGTAACAGTGTCCTTGTTCGCATCGCAGCCGATCCAGGAGGGGGACTGCACCGGATCCGCCATCGCCGAGGAGCCGCACAGCACCGGATCCACCTCGTCCTCTTCCTCGGGTCGCCGTCGTCTTCCTCAACTCCGGCCACCTCAACTCCGGTCTCCGCTCCACCTCTGCTCCATGGTCCAGTACACTAATCCTATTGTCTTTGACTACTTGATTTAACTTGCTGTACTTCCCACTACAAGTTGATTTACTGAATATGCTAATCTAGTTCCCGGAGCTGGGTTTCTATTTGTGTGTTTGGTATATAGTTTCTAGTTTGTGCATCACTATAAGAGGAGTGCATTTTTCTAGGTTCTCTCACAATCTCCATATGTTAGTTTGTTATCTTTTATACTTACAGTACAACAGGTTAACAGTTTGAAAGCCAGACAGTGAGGCTTTCTAGTGTATGGTCCTAACACACAACAATTTTATTAGTTGAGGTTCACACTAGACAAACTTGTGCCAGCTAAGAAAAAAATAGAGTTCTACATTAACTTGTCTGCCAGCTGGAGCAAGAAGCCTGAACTAGTTTTCCTTAGCTATCGCCTCATTTAGAAAATATTGGACAAGATCCCAAGAGACTTGGAGATATGTACAAGATCAGTAAGATAATAGCTTGCTGTTTAAGCATCATTGCAGTCAAACTCTGGAATATTTACAACGAAAATGACCAAAGGTATGGCCAGTGCCATCAGGAAATCACAGGTGAACCAATGCATCATAGTGGAACACTAAACTGATAATTCCATCATATGTATCACCAATCTTCTTGATTAGTGATTATCTGAATTAGTTTGTAAAGTGTAGAGGTGGTTAGGCTCTGGTTAAAAATAAAAACAATAATAGAAGTTTTGTATTTTCTAAGTAAAAAACCCCACATATGCACCAGAGTAGACCTATGCATCAGAACCAAAGTAGACCTAGCTCTGCATTAGTTGTTTTGTGCTTCAAGTGTCCCAGTCAAGGACAAACTGAGTGGTTGCAAAATAATATTATGTGGTGAATGTGCATTAGTTCTGAACTGGTCAACCATGAATTGGGATTATAATGTTATTTTTCCTTCTTAACAGAATGGTGTCATAATCAGAACAAAGCTGCTGCAAATGCATACTTTTTTTTACAAGTGCATCTACACCTTCTGATCCATTTAGAGTTATCATAAATATATTTCCAAGGTTTTTTTCATTTCACTGTAGAGTCTTTGCTTCTGGACTCAATGCACATTCATCAGTCATAAGAGATAAATACTAGTAAGTCAAGGGCACCAGAATTTGATCATGCCTCTTTTGAGAAGTATGTCTATTGATTCAAAATTGCCATGGCAAAAATATGTTTCAGAAAATGACTTAGACTATAATTTCCTGGCATGATCCATAGAATAAAAATGTAGAATAAAAAATGCCATGATCCATACACTATAATTTCTTGTTGGGTGACATATTATATCTGGAATGGAAGCTCACATAAGTTGAGCTGATTTTTGTCCATATGAAAGCAGAGGACCATATGGTCTGTGGCTGGGTTTTGTCTCCGACCATTGTGTCGTGATGATTTTGCAGGTACCCCGAGAGGCCCTTGAGTTTGCCGGAATGTCGATTAACTTCCGTTCCGGCAAATTCGGGTACTCCATATGTCCTATTTTCAGCAAAGGTCATGCTGAGATTTTCCGTGAATTTTAGCATGACTTTGCTAAAAATCGGACATATGAGGTACTTGCTACTAATGCATGGGCCGGGGTATCTTAGTACTTAGTTAAGTAGGATCAACTGCCCCTTTATTCTTGCTGCATTAAACCATAGGTGGCAATAGAGCCAAGTAATTAGTGCCAAGTGATTAGGCCCAACCTAGGGTGCCTCGGCATCGATAAACCCTAAATGATGAAAACTTAACTTGGCTGCCCCGGATGCCTCGGTGTCGATGAGAACCTAAATGATGTATGCTTAGGCTTTTAGGGTGCCTCGGCGTCGACAAACCCTAAATGATGAAAGCTTAGGCTTTTAGGGTGCCTCGGTGTGGACAAACCCTAAATGATGAGACCATGATCTTGTTCCTTGACAATAACCAACTTTTTGACCAAACTTTTTTCCTATTTAGAGCGAAACATGGCCCACAACGATGAGGCCGGTGGTTCGGGCGGCAAGAAATTCTGGGAGCTGTCCCAGGAGATGGAGGAACAACCTCACCGCTATGAGGACACCACGGAAGACACCGATCCTGATTACACAACCCCTAGTGGCGTCGGGGATGACACCACTGATGGTGCCGCCGAGGATGCCACCACTGATGATGGCAGCGCACACACAGATGGCAGCCAACCGAAGAAGCAAAGGAAGGACCGGCGCCCGAATGCGCTCCGCACCCTCAAGGAGGAATTCACTCAAGTGGACTCCGACAGGAATCCAACGGAGCCCAAACATATAGTCAAGGGGTACTCGCTTCAGCTCGGGTGCATTCTCCGGAGCACCATCTCGATCAACACCGAGAACCTTAGGCATAAGGACCGAGGGAATTTGCGCAACCTCCTCTTCACGAAGCTGCACGAACGATACAAGTTCCCCGCCAAATTTGAAAACACACGCCTCTCAGGGAATAAAGTGAACAGTGCCGCCCTCACGAAGATGAGCACGGCCCTGTCTACTTGGAAAAGCGCGGTGAAGAGAATGATTGATAAAGGTGATAGTTATGAGAAGATCAAGGCGAAATATCCTTTGATGAGCGAAGATGAGTACACGGAGTTCAAGATCAAGTGCGAGAGCAGTGCAACCTCCGAATCAAGTCAGTGGGGGAAAGAAATGCGGGAGTTGAACTTAGGGGAACACAAACTCGGTCCCGGCGGTTACAGAGTGGCGGAGCCTATATGGGACAAGGAGGACGTGGAGCGTGCCAAGAAAGGCCTACCGCCCCGCTTCGAGAAATACAGCAGTGACAAGAAGACCAGGAACTATGTTAGGGCCCGGTACAAGGAGGACCCGATAACAAAGGAGCTTACCACGGATCCGAAGACCAGGGCACTTGAGCTTCTTCTGGTAAGGAATACACCCCCGCGTAATTAGCTCCATATGGTTGCACTCTAATTAATCCCCAATATTTCTAAATGGTTCACGTTCCTTTCGCAGGAAACTGAAAGCAGTAGCGCGGGGTCGTCTAAGAACTCCCCTTTCGACACCCCTTTAAATAGGGCGTTGAACGTAATGAAAAACAAGGATAAGCTCACTAAGCCGACATCAGCTGGTCGTGTGGCCGGCAAAGGCTTGTCCACAAAATGGGGGTCATACTATACCGCTGGTGTGCGGAAGGAGAAAAAGACCAGCTCGGAAAGCCAGACGCGCGAGGTTGAAGAACTCAAGGCACAAGTGGCACGGATTCCGGAGCTTGTCCAAGAGCAAGTGCAACAACAACTTGGAACGACGCTCAACGCCATGGTGCCTACGTTGATTCATGGGCTGACGACGTGGATTGCGGGCGGCCAACAGGGGCCTCCCCCGATTCCCAGCTTCACGGCCAGCAACTCGCACAGCGCGCAGGCGGCGCCATTGGTGTCTCCGGCGGCGCCATTGGTGTCTCCGGCGGAGGAGGTATTCATGTCTCCGGCGCCGGCACGGGCATTGGAGCTTAATGCACCCGGGTGTACGCTGGCCGGCACCTCGCCAGCAAGCGCCCCCTCCGTCAGTTGCACGCCCGCCGTTGGCGGTGCCTCGACATTAGCCGAGCTCGATGGCATCACGGTAACCAAGCCTCTCGGCCGATGACTTCATCTCCTTGCCTTTGACTGGGCATCCCTGAGGCCCTGTACATGTTTTCGCAGGGCACCGCCAACGTTCCTTGCACTCTTCTGCATTTCGTGGGCGCCGAGTTGGTCGATGTCACCAAGGGCAGAATCGTTCAACCGGGCAACCCCATGTTCCACGGTAATCCGATGCCACCCACAATGTATAGGGTTGAAGTGGTTCGGGTGCTGCCAGGCTGCGACGAGCTGTTACCTCCGATTCGACCCGCTGGGGCCGATGAAGAAGATGAGATGACCCTCAGCACCTGCGTAAACTGGCCCCTGCTTTGGCCGAAGAGCCAGATTCATTTGGGGGCGGGGGACACCACCCCACAGACAAGACCGCCAGTCGTGCTGGCGCCAAGCCATGGCAAGAATGCCGCAATGCTACCGGACCTGCCGGACATCCCTATGGCACAGGATCCGGACAGCCCTATGGCACAGGATCCGGACGGCGACGACAACGACGACGGTACATTTACCAAAGTTGATAAGTACTTTGCCGAACATGGGTATGCTGACGAGTTCTGCGGGCCTCTTTCTCAAGAACCCAACCAAGATGACCGCGATCTAGCTGGTACGGCGGAGAAATCCAATTGCAACAGGCGTCATCTGGCGTTCAGTTCTCAGGACACGCCTCCAGCTCCCGCCTTCACCGAGCCTCAGATAGCTGAGGTGCGAAATATTATCAGCCCCAACATGCTCAAGAAGGCGGTCTGTGAGCAGAACTCGGTCCCATTACAGGAGATCAAGAAGAAGGGACAGAAACGAAAGACTAACAAGGGCGCCGGTGCGAGCCAGCCGGCACCGAGTTCGATCCGTGCTCAGGACGGGCCACCTTCACCTAAGGATATCTCGAGAGGGTGCATGTGGCGGGTAGGGCAATGCTACCGCCAAATATGCTAAATGCTGCAACTGGTGCTATGCGGAGTCTGCACGACAGTGTTCTTTCTTTGGAGAAGCGGCGTCTCAGAGAGAAGGATGTGGGATACCCGGTTTTCGTGGCCAAGGTGCCAGAGGGCAAGGGCTTTGTGGATGGCGACATCAGGGGTACGATCGTCCTGCGGTTTGATGACATCTTTGCTATGTTTAACCTTCATCCGCTGCACTACACCTTCGTTCGGCTGTTTTCGCTGAGTATGGAGATGCGGATCATTAGAGACAAGACCCCGGACATCGTGATAGTCGACCCCTTCTACATGCGTGCCAAGCACTTGAGCAGCACTGGGGACCGCCAAGTTGCGAGTTCACACCTTGAAGGCGTCATTCTGGCAAACCCAGATAAGGATAACTTCCTTGTGGCTTACTTTCCCGAGTAAGTCATCCCTTAACCGCCCCGTAACATATGATTTCTTAGATTTCGATCGTTCTTTTTTTTCTAACATTCCGTGTTCTGTGCAGTGACACACATTGCACACTCATCCTCTTAAGCCCGAAATATTCCATGGCCACATATATAGACCCGAACCGTAACTCCAAGATAGACTACACAAATGTCAAGAAAGTTCTTGATGATGTTCTCCCCGCCTACGCCAAATCTAGAGGCACCTTCACCAGGGCAGTTCGTAAGTACGGCAAGCACATGTTCTCACACAATACGAAGTTCTGCTGCGTCAAGAAGCCGCCTGGCGGTCAGAAGGATGCCTACTACGCCCTCCATCACATGCGGGCGATCATAAGGGACCATCATCAACTTCTGCTACCAGATAATCTCAAAGATTGGGCCGCGAGCTTGTTGGCAGTCTAGGAAGCGGACCTCAGAGAAGAATTCTTTCGCATCCAGTCGGAGTTTGTGGACATCATCCATCAAGATGTCCTTCATACCTCGGGGCAGTTCTTCCTCAGATATCAACCGTCCAACAGTGAGATAGATGAAATGCTACAAATGCAGGGTGACAACGACCGCGATTTCATGACCATCATGACAGACGGCGGCTTCATCCACGTTCCTGTCCGATGAGTCAAGTCGGAAGTAGTGATGTGTAGTTCTGAAACATTGATTGGCTCATGTTGTAATTATACTTTAATGAATTCGTATGTCTCTTTGGTTTGGACAGTCGGTCAACTTAGATGTAATCGATGCTATTTATTAGTAGGACCATGAATCATGCTATTAATGTCTTGCTTTTCTCTTCCGATCCTTTTGTTGCATACTTACATATTGCTTATGTATTGTCTGTTGTTTGGCTTGTGCATAGAGATGCCGTCGTATGTGTACAAGGGTAAGGTTCCCGGAGTCTACGACGACTGGGAGGAGTGTCGGAGATAGGTTCACCGTTTCAGTAGTAATAGTTACGAAGGGTACATCACTAGGGCGGAGGCCGAATCTAGATATGCCCGCTATCTAGCGGGAGAGAGGAGGGAGCGTTGGAGGAACCGGATGAAGACCAGTTTGATCGTGATGATGCTCATCGTGATGACCACAGCTCTCTTCTATGTGATGGTAGTTTAGATGGTCGATATCGACTTGTAATGTGAAGACAAACTCGATACTCACGGTCTTGAGACTTGTAATGTTTTATCTTTGTTCGGTCTTTTGAATTTGGAGACTAATATGATGAATTGTATTCGGAGACTAATCTTCTATTGTATTCGATGAATCTGATGTTGTTGTGTGTTGTTGTCTATATTCTGTCTAATAATATATTTTATATTTTGTCCAATAATATATTTTGTAACCTGCGCAAAAATTAGAAAAGGAAAAAAAACCAAATATTCATACTAATGGCGCATCACCACCAGGTGCGCCATTAGTATGCCAAAGGATACTAATGGCGCATCAACAGAGAATGTGCCATTAGTATGACAAAGCCATGCTTACGTATGGCCCCCCGGGAGGCACACTAATGGCGCATGTTGTTACATACTAATGGCGCACTAGTTGGTGCGCCATTAGTATACCAGATACTAATGGCGCACCTGTGGTGCGCCATTAGTAAGATATACTAGTGGCGTGCTACTAATGGTGCACTGGTAATGCGCCATTAGTAGGCAAAACCAGTGCGCCATTAGTAGGCCTTTTCCTAGTAGTGTATGGTCGGTGGCGTCTCATTGGCCTTAAAGAGCAACTTGCAGGCAGCTTCGTGAGTGGTTCCGAAGAGCCTTTCCAAGGTTTGGTGCTACTTCGGATCGAATTCCCATAAAGGGCAAGTTCGACTTTTACATGGGATGATCCGGCGAACTAGCATCACCTGGATCACATCGACGAGCTTGATGTTTTTATCCACCATGCTTTGGATGCGCGTCTGCAGCGCTATCAGTTCGTCCGACGAAGACCAATTTGGGCCCTTCTCTATCCAGGAGGTGAGCTGCATTGGAGCTCCGGACTTGAATTCGAGAGCGGCGGCCCAGGTCGCGTCGTGGGGCTCTATGATATAGAACCACAGTTTCTGCCACTCCTTGACGGTCTCCACAAAAGTACCTTTGGGCCACGTGACATTGGGCAACTTGCTCACCATGGCACCTCCTCGCTCCGCGTGCTGGCCATCCACCAGCTTCGGCTTCCCATTGAAGATCTTGAGCCATAGTCCGAAGTGGGGTTGGATGCGGAGGAAGGCCTCACACATGATGATGAATGCTGAGATGTTGAGGAAAGAGTTCGGGGCTAGATCATTGAAATCAAGCCCGTAATAGAACATAAGTCCATGGACGAAAGGGTGGAGAGGAAACCCTAACCCACGGACGTAGTGGGGGATGAAAACCACCCTCTCATTAGGTTTCGGGGTGGGGATTATTTGCCCCTTGGCTGGAAGCCAGTGGGCTATTTCTTTCGCCAGATATCCAGCCTCCCGAAGCTTGGTGATGTCCTTCTCCTAAACAGAGGAGGCCATCCACTTGCCTTGCCCTCCAGATCTAGGCATGGTTGAGTGCTTCCTTGAGGCGGAAAAGATGAGGACTTGGGTGCTGGAGCTCGAGAATGGAAGGGCAGAGAAAGAGAGAAGGTGTGGGTGAAGAAAGGGAATCCTTATCTCCTTATAAAGACGGTGAATATCAAATGCCTCCTCACTCTCCATGAAACTCGCCTATTCTCTAGGGGCCGTGCAGGTGGCACGGTTGGATTACCCATACCCGTATTGATGAGGATCCCGCAATAAGGGGACACGATCTCTACTTTGACACGATGTGCTGATAAAGCCGCATCTCGAAATACGAAGTGGAAGGCCGAAAAACGGTTCGAAATAATAATTAGGCAGGGATTTATATACAAAAAGTTGAGAGGTTGTGTGTGGACACGTGAAATATTATACTCTCTGCGGTTGTGTGTAGTACTTGGGTTACAGATCCGGATACATTCTTTGTGTCCGAACACTATTTTGGAGAAGGGAACCCGCCTTGCAATGCCGAAGACAATCTGTGCCGGACACCTCGTCATTGAAGCGTGGTTCAGGGGCTACTGAGGGAGTCCTGGACTAAGGGGTCCTCGGGCGTCCGGCCTGTTAGCCATGGGCCGGACTGATGGGTTGTGAATATGCAAAGACCGAAGACTCTACACGTGTCCGGATGGGACTCTCCTTGGCGTGGAAGGCAAGCTTGGCGGCCAAATATGAAGATTCCTTTCACTGTAACCGACTTTATGTAAACCTAGATCCCTCCGGTGTCTATATAAACCGGAGGGCTAGATCCTTAGAGAAGGACAATCATAATCAGATAGGCTAGACTTCTAGGGTTTTAGCCATTACGATCTCATGGTAGATCAACTCTTGTAACCCCCATACTCATCAATATTAATCTAGCAGGACGTAGGGTTTTACCTCCATCGAGAGGGCCCGAACCTGGGTAAACATTGTGTTCCATGTCTCCTATTACCATCGTCTTCAGACGGACAGTTCGGGACCCCCTACCCGAGATCCGCCGGTTTTGACATCGACAGCCGCCAAGCTCGACCCCGTGCTCGATTCCAGCCACCCAGCCACTGACTCCTGTCCCGTTGGATGTGGAAGAGAGCCAGCTACGCGTAGAGCTTCTCCGCCGCTCGTTTGGTCGTCGTAGCAAGAAACCCGAAGATCTCCGCCCCGTCCTGGTCGCGACTTGCGTAGTTCTGATGACGCTGATGTGTCATCATTAGATTAGGTTAATCACATGGTTAGAAGACACATGTGTCCTTGACAGACCGGTCCCACACTCCTAATTAGAACCCTATTAATTCCTAGTTAGTTTAAGTTAATCACAGTGGCCCACACGTCAGCACCACTTGTCTGCGACACAAATGGCACCGGGTCACTGACCAGTGGACCCACTGTTCAGGTTTGACCGTGATGACCTGCTGACACAAGGCTGACGTAATGCTGATGTAGTAATCATTTTTCTAGATTTTAAAAAATATAAAGGATTTATTTATTTTCAGAAATGTCCTAAACTTCTAGAAATCATAGTAAATAATCTGTAACTCCAAATGAAATAATTTATATATGAAAAATTATCAAAAAATCCAATCTATCCATCTGTACCATTTCCATGCATGTTAGAACAACTTATGGCTTCTGTTAAGACAAATCAAATAAATTGCATTTTCATATCCACATATGGAGTTTGAATTTGAATCTTGGATTCAAACCAACTTCATTTAAATTGTTGCTAGATGCATTAACTCAAAGCACAATATATTGCCATGTCATGATCATGCATCATATTGTTGCATTGCATGGACTGTGTCCCTTCTCTGTTGCCAGTATTTTTTCCCTCTCAGTAGACGTGGTTCCGACGATGAGATTGATTATACCGATGAAGAACTATACTATCTTTCGAAGTGCTAGGCAAGCAAAACCCCCTTGTTCATTCTGATACAATCCCACTCTCACGCTCCTGCTCTCTTTTACTGCATTAGGACAACAACGATTCAACTATTACATGCTGCGGTAGTTGAACCCCTTTCCTCTGCATGATCTGTCATTGCCACAGTAAATAGATGAAACCCACTAGCGTGAGTAGGAGTTGTTTGAGCCATGATGTGCCTACTCATTCATGCTTCTTTGTCATGCCTGCTACTGCTTAGAGTAGAGTCAGGTCCGATTCATCGGGGATGAATTGGAATGGTGATGAACATGTCCTACTTTGTGAGAGCTAAGTGTGTGAACACGATTTGGTAAAGGTATCGATGAGAGGCCATGTAGGAGTACATGGTGGGTGGGTTGTTTCATTGGAACCATCCTTAGGAACTGAGATCTGTGTATGTCATTTAAGATCAGCTACTACCACATGTTGGGCCCGAAACCAATGGACCCTCTCAACTTATTAACTGCCCCTGTCCTCTGTCCAGGAGTTGCACGCAGTTTCTGGTGTTTGTGGTATGCAGGAGGCCATGCGCAGCGCTGAACCGAGGGGTGGGTTGTGATGCGGTATGTACGTGGCCTGGTGTACCAAGTCGCCTATTCGGTGACCCGGGAACCCTGCTGAGGGAGTCCTGGATTAGGGGGTATCCGGATAGCCGGATTATATCCTTTGGCCGGACTGTTGGACTATGAAGATACAAGATTGAAGACTTCATCTCATGTCCGGATGGAACTCTACTTGGCGTGGAAGGCAAGCTAGGCAGTACGGATATGGATATCTCCTCCTTTGTAACCGACCTTGTGTAACCCTAGCCCCCTCCGGTGTCTATATAAACCGGAGGGTTTTAGTCCGTAGGACAACATAAATCATACCATAGGCTAGCTTCTAGGGTTTAGCCTCTCCGATCTCATGGTAGATCAACTCTTGTAATACTCATATCATCAAGAATAAATCAAGCAGGACGTAGGGTTTTACCTCCATCAAGAGGGCCCGAACCTGGGTAAAACATCGTGTCCCCTGCCTCCTATTACCATCCGCCTTAGACGTACAGTTCAGGACCCCCTACCCGAGATCCGCCGGTTTTGACACCGACATTGGTGCTTTCATTGAGAGTTCCTCTGTGACGTCGCCGTAAGGAAGGATGCCTCGTCTCGTTGTTAAAAGCAACATTACCGCCGGGGGAGCTCTGGCTGTCAGCCAAACTCTCCGGCTAGGCAGTTTCGTCATGACTGCCTATTCGGCCGCTGCACCGACGATGACTTCTCGGGTCATCAAAAACAGCCTCCATGTCGGCTCGGAATTCGCCGAGCAAATGGATCCAATGGAGCTCTCTTCCCTAAACGAACTCTTGGATCGCATCGCCGCCTTGGGAGTCGCTACGGACTATGATCGGATTGGGCTTAAACCCGATCAAAGGGAGATTAACTCTCCATCGGTCACCCATCACGTTGCGGTGGTGGAGGAACAATGCGGCACCTCTTCCTCTATTTTGAGGACTAACTATGTCCGGATTCCTGAGCTCTCTGAGCCGGATACCCGCATACGGGAGGACATCACCCAAGCCCTGAACCTATAATCAGGCAGCGGGCCAGACTTATCGGGCAGCACTCCGGAACCCGAATGAGGGAGTCCTGGATTAGGGGGTGTCCGGATAGCCGGACTATACCTTTGTCCGGACTCCTGGACTATGAAGATACAAGATTTAAGACTTCGTCCCGTGTCCGGAAGGGACTTTCCTTGGCGTGGAAGGCAAGCTTGGCGATACGGATATGTAGATCTACTACCATTGTTACTGACTCTGTGTAACCCTAGCCCTCTCCGGTGTCTATATAAACCGGAGAGTTTTAGTCCGTAGGACGAACAACAATCATACCATAGGCTAGCTTCTAGGGTTTAGCCTCTCTGATCTCGCGGTAGATCTAATCTTGTACTACCCATATCATCAATATTAATCAAGCAGGACGTAGGGTTTTACTCGATCAAGAGGGCCCGAACCTGGGTAAAACATCATGTCCCCTGCCTCCTGTTACCATCCGACCTAGACACAGAGTTCGGGACCCCCTACCCGAGATCTGCCGGTTTTGACACCGACATTGGTGCTTTCATTGAGAGTTCCTCTGTGTCGTCACTTTTAGGCCCGATGGCTTCTCCGATCATCAACAGCGATGCGATCCAGGGTGAGACTTTTCTCCCCGGACAGATCTTCGTATTCAGCGGCTTTGCACTGCGGGCCAATTCGCTTGGTCATCTGGAGAAGATCGAAAGCTACGCCCCTGGCCATCAGGTCAGATTTGGAAGTTTGAACTACACGTCCCACATCCACGGAGACTTGATCTTCGATGGATTCGAGCCACAGCCGAGCGCGCCGCACTGTCACGATGGGCATGATTTAGCTCTGCCGCCGAACAGTGCCCTGGAGGCCGCACCTGTGTCCGCTCTGACCCCTAGCTCGGAGCCGATCACACCAATCGAGGATAGGTGGTTAGACACCGCCTCGGGGGCTGCAATCTCTACGGCGATCGAGCCGAACACCTGCCCTATTCTCTGCAAAGCCCGTGACTCTAAGGAGCCAGACTCCGAGCCCTCCGCGCCCCGACCGATCGAACCCGATTGGGCACCGATCAAGGAGTTCACCGCCGCGGACATCTTTCAGCACTCGCCCTTCGGCGATATTCTAAATGCACTAAAGTCTCTCTCTTTATCAGGAGAGCCCTGGCCGGACTATGGTCAACAAGGTTGGGATGTGAATGATGAAGAAATTCAAAGCCCACCCACCACCCACTTCGTAGCCACTGTCGATAATTTAAACGACGTGCTCGACTTCGACTCTGAAGACATCGACGGTATGGACGACAATGTAGGAGATGAACACGAACCAAAGCCTATAAGGCACTGGACAGCCACCTCATCTCATGATGTATACATGGTGGACACACCTAAAGGAAGCGACGACGAGGAACACAGGGATGCAACAAGGGATCGTTCACTCGAAAAGCAATCGAAGCGGTGACGTAAGCGCCACTCCAAGCCCCGCCTCGACAGAGACAGCGGTCATACAGACCCAGCCATAGAGCAGGATGAGCCGGTGGACGACGAACATGCCTTCGAGCAAGCGTCCGAATAGGGAAACTCGGATAAACAAACCGAACCCCCCGTCCCCGGCGAAAACAACAGTCCGGACAACCTTACGCCAGATAAACTCATGGAGCAGAAGAACCTCCACAAAAGGCTCGTCGCCACTGCGCATAGCCTGAAAAAGCAGAAGCGGAAGCGCAAAACTGCGGAAGATGCACTCAGAATCAGATGGAGCAAAGTACGCAACACCGCAGACAAATATGCCGGCAGTCGCCGCACAAAAAGCTATCCAAAGCGGAAGCTACTGCCTGAATTTGACACGGAGGCCTTAGAGCCCCCGCAGTCAAAAAATAGGAAAGCTATCCGGTCGGATGGACGACCGCATGGCCAGCATAGAGCGGCAAGCAGCGCCACACACAAGCCGGCACGCGATCCACCAAAGGATCCGCATCAAAAAGACGGCCCAGCCAGATCTATATACGGGCCAAGAAAGCAAGCTCTAGTAAGCAATGCAACACAACAAATATCCGAACATCACGGCACACCCAAATACAGGGGTGCCGCACACCCCCTATGTTTCACCGACGAGGTGCTGGACCATGAATTTCCAGCGGGATTCAAGCCTGTAAACATAGAGGCATACGACGGAACAACAGACCCTGGGGTCTGGATCGAGGATTATATCCTCCACATACACATGGCCAGAGGAGATGACCTCCACGCCATAAAATACTTACCCCTCAAGCTTAAAGGGCCAGCCAGGCATTGGCTCAAAAGCCTTCCTGAAAACACCATTGGAAGTTGGGAAGAGCTTGAGGATGCTTTCCGGGCAAATTTTCAAGGGACCTATGTCCGCCCTCCGGATGCAGACGATCTCAGTCACATAACTCAACAGCCCGGAGAGTCAGCTCAGAAATTCTGGAACAGATTTCTTACTAAAAAGAATCAGATAGTCGACTGTCCGGACGCTGAAGCCCTAGCAGCTCTTAAGCACAACGTTCGAGACGAATGGCTCGCCAGACACCTCGGCCAAGAAAAGTCAAGAACAATGGCCGCATTGACAAGCCTCATGACCCGCTTTTGCGCAGGAGAGGACAGCTGGTTGGCAAGATGCAGCACCAGTGACCCAAGTACATCCGAAGTTAGGGGTGGAAACGGAAAACCCCGACGCAGCAAGGACCAGCGCCGGAATAAGGGAAACAACCCGAAGAGCATGGAGGTCAACGCCGGATTCAAAAGCTCGCGGCAGAATCAGAGAAAGCCGCCCCTCAAGGATAACAGGGACGAGCTATCCAACTTAAAAAAAATCTTGGACAAGGTATGTCAAATACACAGTACTCTCGGGAAGCCTGCGAACCATACCCACAGAGATTGTTGGGTTTTCAAGCAAGTCGGCAAGCTCAACGCCGAACACAAGGGGCTCGACACACCAAGTGAGGACGACGACGAACCCCACAAGCAGAGCACCAGGAAACAAAAGGATTTCCCACAAGAAATCAAAATAGTAAACTTACTTCACGTGACGAACAGAACGGCGCCACAAGAGATACGCACCATACGGCCTATCCTAAAGGAGTCTCGCCAATGGTTGTTAAAACCAATCACCTTCAACCATCAGGATTACTCTAGAAGTATCCGGAACACAGGCTGGACTGCCTTGGTATTATATCCAATAATCGGCGGACTCCATTTTACAAATGTCCTGATGGACGGCGGCAGTGGTCTAAACCTGTTATACCAAGACACAATCCGCAACATGGGGATAAACCCAACAAAAATTCGCCATAGCAAAACCTCCTTTCAAGGGGTAACGCCAGGCCTGGATGCCCGTTGCATGGGTTTTCTCCGGCTAGAAGTTACGTTCGGCTCCCCCGATAACTTCCGTTGCGAACAGCTAACTTTCCACATCGCCCCATTCTCAAGTAGCTATCAAGTACTGCTGGGACGCGAAGCTTTTGCCCACTTTAAAGCAATACCGCATTATGCATCTCTTACGCTTAAGATGCCCGGTCCATGAGGCATCATCTCATTAAAGGGAAAACATTGAGTGTTCCTCCCGCGTGGAAAATAGTGCGACTGCCTTGACAGCCCCACAATAAAGCGACTTCACCAGCCAAAGCATCAAAACAGGTCGTCAAGACCACGAACACGGCTAGACGAGTTCGGCATAAACATATAATTGATAAAGGCTTAATAGCCGTATACCCCTGTACTAGGGGCTCCGCGCATATAAAACAAGAGAAAATAAAGCTCAATTTTACCCATTTCGATTTATACTTTGTTTATTTAGTATAACTCATGTTCAGCACGATCTTTCTTTAACTAAATTCCTCTCTTTTACAGATGAAAACCGTGCTACGCCGTCCAGGATACGGCACAACGGAGACACAGGCGCAGACGTGCAGCAAGGACCCGTTCCAAGGATTCTTTTCAGATTAAGACCATGCGTAAACCTTTTTTACAGTCTCTTATTGATACACATCCCCTGGTTTCTTGGTATAACCAAGGAGGAGGCTGGCGTTTTGGCATGTGGCCACATCAGAGTTTTGCGCGTACCTGGACACTAGGGGCCTATTACTAAGGGTGTTATCCCGCCCGCCCTCATAAAGACCGAATACCTTAGGGAGTGTTCGGCGTCGTGAGTTTGGCCTTATATGCATCAGCTCCGAATCATGTCTTTGGTCAAATGTTGGGTTTGCCCGACTCCTGTGTTTTGCTACCTTACGTTCTGCTCTATCGGCTAAGGCGGCACCAGGAGAACTACTGCGATTGTGCCCCGGTTCGGCCAGGCAAGCACCTCAGTAGAGAAAGGCGAAAACTGACTGTCATGATATAGCATGAGACTGGTCAACCACTCGATGACATACCGGAATCTTTAGGATTCCTCCGCATTAACGAAGGGCCGTTTCCCAGCCAGGCACATACGCGCCCCGAGTTCGGGTGAGCGCAGGCGCCACCAGGGGCTATATAAGTAGCCTTAATGTCAAACTCCTATGGCTAAGTGAAAGTGATAAAGCATCATAGTTCGATTGCCTAGTTTGCTGCGCTATCACCTCCTTTGTAGGACCAAGACGTTGGATCAAGTGTGAAAATGCGCCTTCTGCGAACACCCCCGCATTATGTGCGTGGGGGCTAAAGCCGACGACTGCCATCTTTAAGATTATATATACATATATGTTAAACCGCCGCACATGAGGTATCATAATACTTGCAGGCACAAGTATAAAAAGCTTCTACAATTTATTGAAATATTGTCTTACAATAATACATGCTATTCAAATATAGTATCCTTCGAGCACTGCGTCTCTATTAAACGAGCGCCTTGCAGAACTTCCTGAAAATAGCGCTCGGTAGGTACTCGGCTTCCATCCGAGTCTGGGGATGCAACAGCGGTGGCCTCCATTTCCGCCCAGTATGTATTGACATGGGCAAGAGCCATCCGCGCACCCTCTATGCACGCTGACCTCTTCATCGCATTGATATGCGGCACCGCACCAAGGAACTGCTGCACCAAGTTGAAATAACTTTTCGGCTCTGGTCTCTCTGGCCACAGATGACTCGCGACATGCTTCATGGCGAGTCCGGACAACCTATTTAGCTCGGCCCATTCGGCCAAACAATCGGCTAATGACAGTGGATGCTCTAGATTGTGGAACTGCGACCAGAAGAGCTTTTCCACTTCATGATCTTCTTGATCTCGGAAGTGCTCGGCCGCATCTGCGGCACTCGCTGCTAAATCCAGATAGGTGTCCGCCATACTCCACATCTGGTCTAACGGAGCATGTTTAGGATCACAGAACTTCCTCCGCAGCGTAAAGGGCTTTCCAGCCGCGATTTCTCTGGCCTGACGCAGCTCCTCCTTCACAGCTCTCATCGCAGAGCGAGAATCCTTGGCATCGGCAATGGCCTTCTTCAGGTCCGTCTGTTCCGCCCGATCTTCTTTTTGAATAAGCTTGCAACGGTCAGCAGCGTTCTTCAGCTTCATGGCCATCTTGGCCATTCCTTCTTACTTCGGCAGTGAGCAGCCTGTTCGGCTTTCAGCTCTTCAATTGCCTTTCCGGCAGCCGCATCACTTTTCCTGGCTTGCTCCTTGGCTCGGGCAAGTTCCGCCCGAAGATTCTCCATGGGAGCAGCACCATCTGCATCAAGTGCACAAATTGTAAGATACTGGCATAAAGCTCCTCTTACCAGGCGCCGCCGAAGGAATTACATACCTTGTGCCTCGTCAAGCCGCTTGTTGACAAGCGCGATGTCGGCATCTGCCACGTCAATTTGCCGCTTTAGCTCGGCAAATCCATCAGTCCGGCTGGCCACCGGACACTTCGCCACCTATGTATAAAGGCGGCATATTAGACCTGGGATTATGATCCTCTGTGCATCGTCACTTTTGACAACACACAGAGTCTCAGGGGCTACTATCTACATAGGGCGCATCTTATTTATGCGCAACTGTCCAAAAAGGGTACATTATTTCACGTACCTCAAAACCTGTCAGTAAACTCCTGACGGCCTCATGCAATCCAATCTCCGCGGATGAAATCCTCTCAATCACCGTACCCATCAATGCACGGTGCTCCTCTGAGATAGATGCTCGCCCTAGCAGATCCTTCAGCTCCTCCAACCATGCACCAGACGGCGTCGGACTCGTCGGATGGCCCTTTTCGAAGGCCGGACATAGAGGGCTTTGGGGGTCCATATGACTACCTTCCGGCCCCGCCGGATTCAGAGAAAACCTCTACGACGATACCTCAGGGTCGCCCGCCTCGCAAGGCGGTACGGCAGGGGGAGGCGTTCCGCTCTCCATAATCTCCGGAAGAAGATCCCCCAAAGACGAGCTCTGCTGAGAAGGGCTAAGGTCTGAGCTACAAGGTAGATTTTTGATTACTTTTCTCAGATATAAAGCGGGGATTTCTCTCGTTTCTTAAAAAGAAAACTCCTCTCTACTTACGGCTCGGTGGAGGGTTGATCCCCTTGAGGGCATAATTCGGCTGAAGTATCCCCCAGCACAGGACCCTCTGGCGAAGATTTCTTCCCCCGCTTTAAGGCCATGGTCTCCTGGTCTTCAGAGGCGGTCCTCTTCTTCCCCTGAGGAGAGGAATTTTCGATTCCTCCCTTCCGGACAACCTCCTTTGAGGAGGCTATAGCTCCCTTGTCCCCTCCCTCACTTTCCTTTGAAGGCACAACCTCCAACATCCTGACTAGCACGGGACCCGGCGTGGTCTCGGGGAGGGGGGCCGAACACCTGATTAGCTTTGCTTTCGCTATCCACTCCTGTTTAAAGGATAGCTCTTTTAGGGGCAATTTTATGATAAATATACGGATAGCGAGTCCAGGCACAAGGCTACTTACTTGAGTATCCGAACGATTGCAGCTCAAACCTGCGTCCTCCGTAGAATCTGGACACACTACTTGTGGACCGAAGAACAATTTGTACATCTCCACGGGCGTCATGCCAAGAAAATGTTGGAGAACTCGTGGTCCCTCCAGATTGAACTCCCACAGGCGGAGGGGGCGACGTTTGCAGGTAAGAACTCGGCGAATTAACATATCCTGTGTCACCATGACTAGACTGATGTCTCTTTCTAGGAGATCTCGGATGTGGCCCTGCAACTGGGGCACGTCCTTTGTCGGCCCCCAGTCTAGCCCCATATTGACCCATGACACCAGTTGTGGTGGGGGACCCGAGCGAAAGGTAGGTGGAGCCACCCACTAAGGGGCCCTGGGAGCAGTAATATAAAACCACTCTCACTGCCATAAGCTGCACTCCTTTTGAAAAGAGCCCTCGGGCCATGGAGTACCAGCATTCTTTCTTATAAAAGCACCTCCGCACTCCGCATGCCATCCCTCGATTATCTTCGGCTCTACTTTGAAGGTCTTGAGCCATAGTCCGAAGTGAGGAGTGATACGGAGGAAGGCTTCACATACGACGATGAATGCGGAAAAATGGAGGATGGACTCCGGGGCTAAGTTGTGAAATTCCAGCCCATAATAATACATGAGCCCCCTCACGAAGGGATCCATCGGGAAGCCTAGCCCCCGAAGGAAGTGAGACAAGAACACCACACTCTCACCGGGCTTGTGAGTGGGAATGACCTTCCCTTGAGCAGGCAGCCTATGCGAGATTTCGCCGGTCAAGAACCTGGCCTCTCTCAACTTCAGCACGTCCTCCTCCGTGACGGAGGAAGGCATCCATCGGCCTCGAAGATCAGAACCGGACAATGTCGAAGGTCCGAAGCGCCTGAAATCTGGAGCCTTGGGTGTTGGAACTCGAGGCGAAGGGCGAACTCGTTTGAGATTGAAAGAAAGGAGTAAGGCCTTGGTCTCTTTATAAGAGGTTGAATACCAAGGGCCTTCCCCGTGACTATTTGGGACTCGCCTTTGATCAAGGAAATATACCAACGGGTACGGTTGGGTTACCCACACCCGTATTGATGAGAATCCCAGAATAAGGGGACACGATCTCTGCTTTAACAAGACGTGCCAAGGAAACCGCCTCGCTAAACGTGCTGAGGTGGGACAGTAAAACGATTCGAATAAAGACTTGGCCGTGGTGTGATGTCACGCTATGGAATACGTCAGCAGATTAGATTTGTGTAAATATTATTCTCTCTATGGCAATATGTGGAAACATATTTTGCAGAGCCGGACACTAACTTTGTGTTCAAAATCTTCTATGAAGTACTTGGAGGAGGAACCCGCCTTGCAATGCCGAAGACAATCAGCGCGCCGGACTCGTCATCATTGAAGCCTGGTTCAGGGGCTACTGAGGGAGTCCTAGATTAGGGGGTGTCCGGATAGCCGGACTATACCTTCGGCCGGACTCCTGGACTATGAAGATACAAGATTGAAGACTTTGTCCCGTGTCCGGAAGGGACTTTCCTTGGCATGGAAGGCAAGCTTGGCGATATGGATATGTAGATCTCCTACCATTGTAACCGACTCTGTGTAACCCTAGCCCTCTCCGGTGTCTATATAAACCGGAGAGTTTTAGTCCATAGGACGAACAACAATCATACCACAGGCTAGCTTCTAGGGTTTAGCCTCTCTGATCTCGTGGTAGATCTACTCTTGTACTACCCATATCATCAATATTAATCAAGCGGGACGTAGGGTTTTACCTCCATCAAGAGGGCCCGAACCTGGGTAAAACATCGTGTCCCCTGCCTCCTGTTACCATCCGACCTAGATGCACAGTTCGGGACCCCCTACCCGAGATCCGCCGGTTTTGACACCGACACCGAACTTCCAAGATTGGAAACTCCTCGGCCCCTGGGTCTCAGATTGGGTAGGGGTTCGGACTCAAATCTACCCACCCACCCAGACATAAACGATCTTTCCCACATCAGGAAAGAGCCCCATGAAACAGTACATCATTATTGGGCCAGATTCCTCCTTGTGATGAACAAGGTTAAGGACTGTCGCGAGGAAGATGCAATCTCACTTTTTTGCAATAATTGCATGGACAAGGGAATCCTTGACGCCTTAAGTCGCCGTGACATATCACGCTTCGCTGACTTGGCGTCCATAGTACGAAAGTACCGTGCGATGGAAAGCGCCTGGAAAACCGAAACGAAATTTTGGGATAATCCGGCTCCGAATATACACCCAGTCCGAAGTAAAAGGGTGCACTATCATAAGACACCCGTGCTAGTTGCAAAGAAACAAAAACCCTCTACAGGGCATGGAACCGTACTAGAGGGATGGCTTAATGGACCCTGCAAAATTCATAGTACAACAGATACAATACCAACACACAGCCTTAGAGCATGTTGGATACTCCGGTAGGTGGTCAAAAGTGCTGAGGATCTTCTTATCCCAAATGACATAGAGAACCATCCCGTGGATAACAATTCGGTGTTAACAGTCTTTGAGACCTTCGCGTCAAATAATAGGCGCAAACGAACACTCTGCAGCATGGCCCAAATCTGCCACGTAGCAGCAATAAATCCATGGAGTGAAACGACTATTACCTTCAATGCCAGTGACGAACCTAAATTCCGAACAGCCCGAGCACCAGCCACACTGGTCCTCAGTCCAATTGTGGACGTCTTTCGACTCACCAAAGTACTCATGGACGGCGGCAGCGGATTAAACCTCATCTATGAGGAAACTCTTCAAAAAATGGAAATAGACAGGAACCGCATTGAGCAAAGTAGAACAACCTTCAGGGGAATCATACCCAGTCGGGAGGCATGATGCGCTGGGAAAATCACACTAGATGTGGTATTCGGTACGCCAGAGAACTATAGGTCCGAAGAAATTACATTTCAAGTGGCCCCGTTCAGCACTGGATACCACGCCCTTTTAGGACGTGAGGCATTCATGATCTTCCAAGCCGTACCCCATTATGGGTACATGAAGCTCAAAATGCCCGGGTCCAACAGAATCATCACCCTCGCCAGTGATCCGAACACAGCACTCCGCGCCGAAAACAAAACAGCCGCACTGGACCTCGAGGCATTATTCGAAGCCCTCTCGGCCGAGGAATGAACCACGCTACGCTCCACAGTGGACAGGGACGACATGATACTCGATAAGAGATCCAAGTCCACCTCTTTTAAACAAGCAGATGAAATAGTCAAATTCCAAGTGCACCCAACGGACCCTACAAAAACAGCCTCCATCGGGGCACAGTTAAACCCCGTCGTGGACGCCGCACTACGAGAGTTCCTACGCGAGAATTGGGACATATTCGCCTGGCATCCCTCAGACATGCTAGGAATCCCATGCAGGCTGGCCGAGCATAGCCTCAATATCCTAAAGGGATTCAAGCCGGTCAAGCAAGCTCTTCGGCGTTTCTCCGAACCTAAGAGACAGGCCATGGGAGAGGAACTAGCCAAGTTATTGGACGCCGGATTCATCAAAGAAATAAAACACCCGGACTAGCTAGCAAACCTGGTGATGGTACCAAAGAAGGATAAATCCTGGCGCCTTTGTGTCAATTTCAAGGACCTAAATAAAGCTTGCCCAAAGGATGCCTCCCCCCTCCCCCACATCGATCAAATTATTGATGCTACTGCAGGACACGAGTCATTGTGTTTCCTTGACGCATACTCCGGCTACCACCAAATCAAGATGGCGGAGTCCGACCAAGCTGCAACGGCATTCATAACACCATACGGTCCCTTCTATTTCCACACAATACCTTTTGGGCTCAAAAACACCGACACAACATATCAGCACCTGATTCAGACATGTCTGGAGAAACAAATCGGCAAAAATAGTAGAGGCATACGTAGATGATGTGGTCGTCAAAACCAAACATGTCGACTCTTTGATAGACGACTTGAGGCTCACATTCGACAACCTCCGAACATACGACATCAAGCTCAATCCGGAAAAATGCGTTTTCGGCGTATGAGCCGGAAAGCTCCTAGGTTTCATTGTCTCCAGTAGAGGTATTGACGCTAATCCGGCCAAAATCTGAGCTTTCTCACAGTTGTCTACCCCAACAGACCTCAAACAAATCCATAAGTTAACTGGATGCATGGCGGCTCTAAGCCGCTTTATCTCCCGCTTAGGAGAAAAGGCTTTACCCATTTATCGCCTCCTTCGGTGCACTGAACACTTCGAGTGGACGGACGCTTCCACAGCCAGATTGGAAGAATTAAAGGCCATTTTGGCAACCAACCCAATCCTGGCCATGCCAAACATTGGCGAACCAATGTTGTTGTACATTGCGGCAACTCATCAAGTTGTAAGCGCAGTGCTCGTCGTCGAACGAGAAGCTGACGGACATAAATTCCCTCTTCAAAAGCCAGTATACTATGTATCCACTGTCCTCACTCCATGCAAATCATGGTACCCACATTATCAGAAGATAGCCTATGCGGTATTCATGGCATCCCGGAAGCTACGACACTACTTTCAAGAGTGTTCGATTACAGTAGCCTCGGAAGTGCCACTTAATGATATTATAAACAACCGCGATGCTACAGGCTGGATTGCCAAATGGGCAATTGAGCTCCTCCCATTCGACATAACATGCAAACCTCGACTTGCCATTAAGTCGCAAGTATTGGCCGACTTTGTCGCCGAATGGACGGAGGCTGAAATACCTAAAGAGTACGGCGCATACTCTAATTGGATCATGCACTTCGACGGTTCTAAAATGCTGGCTGGTCTAGGGGCTGGCGTCGTCCTGCCCAACCAGAGATACCGTTCAGTACGTACTGCAAATATTGTATACAGACTCCAACAACACAGCCGAATATGAAGCTATGTTGCATGGCCTTCAGATGGCAGTCTCCATGGGCATTCAACACCTGGAGGTGCGTGGGGATTCAAACCTCGCAATATCCCAAATAAATGGAGACTTTGACGCCAAGGATCCGAAAATGGCGGCCTACCGAAACGCCATCCTAAAAATGTCAGCTCGGTTCAAGGGGCTCGAATTTCACCATTTGGCTCGGGAAAACAATCAGGCGGCATTTATCCTCACCCGCATCGACACAAAATGCGATGCGGTCCCCCCAACATATTTTTGGAAAGGTTGTTCAAGCCATCCGTAGTATGGGAAGGGGGACACCGGTAACAATAGTCTGGACCGGGCCAAAATACCCGACACCGAACACTCTGACACAATCGGAGGCTCTGCCACCGAAATAACACCTTCATCCCATGTAATAATGGCCATCATAGCCCCGTGGACATAACCATTCCTGGCCTACCTAACTAGGCAGGAACTTCCGGAGGACCAAAATGAGGCACCCTCCATAGTGCAGCGATCTAATGCCTACAGGGTCCATGAGGGAGAATTGTATAAAAAAAGCACTACCGGAGTCCTTCAAAGGTGCATCTCCGAAGAGGAAGGGTGGAACCTTTTGGCAGAAATTCACGCCGGACTCGGCGGTCACCACGCCGCAGCCCGGGCTCTTGTAAGCAAGGCCTTCAATACAGGATTCTATTGGCCAATGGCCCAGGCAGATGCACAGGACTTGGTCCAATGTTGTGCCGGTTGCTAGCTCTTTGCAAATCAAAGCCACATGCCACCCACCGCCCTCCAAACAATCCCCATTACGCGGCCCTTCGCGGTCTGGGGGCTTGACATGGTTGGACCCCTTAAAGCGGGAACCCACAAGAAAAAATACTTACTGGTCATGGTGGATAAATTCACCAAATGGATAGAGGCCAAACCTGTTAAAACAGCCGAATCCGGACCGGTGATAGACTTCATATCCGGGGTCGTACACCATTATGGCGTCCCCCACAGCATCATCCACTGACAATGGCACGAACTTCACTGCCGATGAGGTAAAACTCTGGTGCAGCAAAATGGGCATCAAGCTCGATTATGCTTCAGTCTATCACCCACAAACCAACGGCCAAGTTGAGCAAGCAAACGGTCTTATAATGAGTGGCATTAAACCCACATTAGTGCATTCCTTAACGGAGTCTAACACGCACTGGGTAGAGGAGCTCGATTTCGTACTCTGGGGGCTGCGGACCAAGCCAAATCGTAGTACCGGATATACACCCTTCTTTATGGTGTACGGCGCAGAGGCAGTCTCGCCCTGTGACATAATTCATGACTCACCTCGAGTGCGCATGTACGAAGAAAGAGAAGCCGAGCTCGATCGGCAAGACAGTCTGGACACCCTGGAGGAGTAGCACGGCGTAGCAAAAGCCCGTTCCACATTTTATCAGCAACAGGCTCGCAGATACCAAAGTAGAGAAGTACAGGCCAAAACTTATAACGTTGGCGAACTAGTTCTACGCCTGCCGGATAAGAAAAAGAACAAGCTCGATCCCAAATGTGAAGGTCCCTTCATTATTGACCAAGTTCTGACCGGTGGAGCATACCGACTGCGGGATGCATCGACTAATCGACTCGAGCCGAACCCATGGAACGCGGCCAGGCTCCGAAGATTCTACGCCTAGCGTCGGACTCTATGTTCGTCTCCTTCCTCTGTCCATTTTTTGCATATACATTATCTTCCTTGTTTTTCTTTCTCTCTTTCTTTTATTCCTTCTTTAGGCCTACAAAGGCCAACTTGTGCCTCGCTTGCACATTATAGATGCGCTAGCCGCGCTCATCATACCTGGGGCTTCTTTCACAGAAGCTTATTTATTTATCTGAGCCTCGTGCCCCGCACATGTGTTCTGCTTCCGCATGTACTTTTTTCGCCATTATATGCATCGATATGACTTAAGTTTTGGCCAAGCTGGGTTGCCTGGCTCTTGTATTTATGCCCTATGTTCCCGTTAATTCGGCTAGGGCATAAGGGGAGCACCTTTGCGATTGTTACTACCGGGTCAGCCGGATGTGTACCTCAGACTGGGTGAAGCCAAAAGCTAGTGTTCTTAAGGGAATATTCGGTCGGTGAACAAAAGATTATTTTTATTTATTTTCCATATCTGCCCCCAGATGTTTTTCCTGTGTTTCCTATCGCAGTCCGGACATGCACTTTAGGGCATGCTTACCCAGGGAAAGGAACCCTTAACGGAACTATTCTCCCTGGAAGATGTTTCTTACTACCCATGTAATATAACATAACTAGTTGGGCACTTGTCTGTTCAAGCACTAACGACCCCTATGCCTGGTCTCCACACATACCCCGGTTCTTATATAACTGAGCGGGTATTCTGATACACTCCGGACTATCGGGTCCCAAGGTTGAAGCGAAAAGGTCCGCCAAGACAAATGATCTACAATCCAGCTAGAAGGCATTATACATGTCACTTTAATTACATAGTCATGCAGACTGACTAAATTCCTCTTCTATACCATCCAACAGGCGGTCTAGCCTACAGTCCTGTTGGGAATACTTTGCGGCTAATTCTACTTGCCCATAAACTAAGCTAATGGGGATCTCTTTTCCATCGGGCCCCACAGGTCCGACCTCGGCCATGTGATTTGGGTCAGCCTTGGTATACCGCGTCTTCACCATGGCCCAGGCTTCACTGGCACCTTGATGGCAGGCCGATTTCCTCCATAATCGGAAGCGCAGCCGTGCTCCCTTGAGCTTCTCCGTAAGCTCTGCAACGCCTTCTGGCAGGGAGACGGATGGCCACAATGCCTGGGCAACACCTTGCATCACCTGCCGAACTTGTTCGTGCAGATGTGGGAGCTCGGATAGAAGATCACCCACAGACCCGGGCATTTCCTCCGTGGCAAGACCCGTCAGCATACCTACAGACATAACACTGTTAGTCGTCTTCTTCGCCGAACTCCTTCAAAAGGATTCGTTCAAACACTTACTGAAAAATGCTGCGCCGAAGCCGCTTATTCTCCTTCTCGGAGTCTGCAAGCTGGGATAGAACGTCTTTTAGTTCCATGCTCAGCTTGATATTGGCGTCTTGGAGATTGTTTTTCTCCCAGCTAACCTCAGTCAGCACGCGTTTGCCAGCCTCTAGCTGTCGCACGACATGCTGGTCCTCCAGATTTTCTCCGGATTCATCTGCAACATCTATTGTTAGATCTGCAGCCACGCCGCACACTATATGGTAACCATCATTCTTTAAAGTAAATGTTACCAGCGGGAGACTCTTTCGGTTCCTTCAATGCGGCAACAGCGGCCCGCAGTTGGGTCTTGCATTCCTCCAGCTCCTGTGACAGCCTAGTATTCTTCTCTGTAAGAACCTGCACAATAAAGATGATCCTTAAATCAGTTCTGCTAACTGTTTGAAGTCTCAGGGGCTACTGATACATATAAATCGTCAGATTTACTTACCCGTACATCCTTTACATACTGATCCGTGGCTCTGGCTAGACCATCTTGAGAAGCACGGAGGTACACCTCTCCAGAATTGAAGGCATCAAATTCCTCTGGTGAGAAACAAGCGTCACGGAGTATGGCCTGACGGCGCCTATGATTCATGGCACTTTCCACTTCTGAGTTTGTAGCGGATAATCTATCTGCATCCTCTGTAGGGGGATTATCCGGTGCCCGCCCCATATCGGCTTCCGCCTCTATGTCCGGTCCTGGCGCTCGACTGGTGGAAGTGTGATTAGCAACATCACCGGACATATTCCGGCAAGCGTTTTTTCTGTTAAAGAAACACGGGTGTCGTTACATTTCGAGAAAGACGACAACCACGGAGCGGGGTTTCTATTATACCTTTGCGCCGGTGTCTCCGTCCTGGCCGCCTTCCTTTTTGGCCTGCCCGGCCTCGGTGCCTCTTGTTGGCAAGTCGCTGCGGGTTCGGTAGGGCGTCCCGAATGCCTTCCCTGTAAAAACACCATATGTATATGGTAGGTGAAGTGTCGAACAGGGGATCCTAGTTTTTGGAGTTGGGATTTTTTGGTTTTCTTACGTGCGATGCGGGAAGTAGTCCGGGATAGTCAGCTGTAATGGCCACCATGGCATCATCGCAGCTTAACTGATGGAACTACCGGTCTATCAGTTCCACGAATATAACCGGATCTTCTTCAAGTCTGGAGTCGAGGGCCCGGTCAGGGTCCTCTGGTTGTGGAGAAGGGCTGCTGACCTCCTTTATGGCTTTTCGCAGTTCCTGCCGCAAAGTGGCAAGGTGAATACTTACGACAAAGAATGCGGGAAAATGGGAGTAAGGAGATATAACTTACCCAGCTTGGAGGATTGTACATGGAGAATCCATCCCATGGCTTGATGCGGATGAACTCCTCTTCCTCTCCCTTGAAAAATTCAGACAGAATTTTTGCTAAAGCCGCAACATTGTCCGGACCCTTACGCCCGCAGCGGGTGGCATCATCCGCCCCGTTAAAACACCACAAGGGGTGCCCACGATATTGAAGTGGTTGCACTCCCCTCATTATGCAAATCGACATAACTTCGATTACTGTCAATCCTGATTGAGCCAGTGCTTTAATCCGGTTCATCAGGTAGAGGACTTCTCCATTGTCTTCCACCTGGGGGCTCCGTGGGCGCCAACTTTGGCGTTTCTTTAGAGGAGTATTGCTGAACTCAGGAAGACCCCGCCGAATAGGGTCCGGAAGGGGAACGTCCTCCATACAAAACCATTCCGAAGGCCAGTCGTCGGACGACTTCTTCAGGGTACCGGACAGGTATCCAGTGCCGGCGATGCGCCATATTTCGGCTCCGCCGACTTGAAAAAGTGGCCCCCTCTGTGTGCGAGGGACGAGGCAAAATAGCCTTTTCCACAGCTCAAAGTGAGCCTCGCAGCCCAGGAACAACTCGCAGAGAGCAACATAGCCGGCGATATGTAGAATGGAGGCAGGGGTGAAATTGTGTAATTGGAGGCCATAGAACTCCAGGAGCCCGCGGAGGAACGAATGAATTGGAAATCCAAGTCCCCTTAGTAAATAAGGAACAAGGCAGACCCGCTCCCCCATATAGGGACAGGGAAAGCTCTCCGCTTTCTCCCAGCCATTGTAGGTGGCAAGCCCGGCTCGAACGGGCACCATATACGCCGGAGGGAGAAATCCCTTAGTCTGAAGTTCGACTAATCGACTATGTGGGACTGAACACCTCTCCAATTACCGGGCTAAGGGCTACGGGGGCGGGAGGAGGAGCTGCGGAGGTCGGCCATGCTGGAATGGATCTTTCTGAAACGCGCTCTAATGGATTCTCGCTGGGGGAGGATGGTATGGATCGGACCTAAGAATCCCCATCCCTTTAATAGACAATTTATTTATCTGGCTAGGGGGGCGAATGTAAAAATGCCCTAGCACCTCGTATTTATTCGACGCGTGGGAGATAGCCCTTATTGGGCACAGAAGCCAAGAGGTCCAAACATTTATGGGACCAGACACTGCTTTACAAACATTCGAAATATGGAGAAGAACCTACCTTGCAATGCCGAAGACAACACTGCGTGCCAGACTCATCGTCATTGAAGCCTGGTTTGGGGGCTACTGAGGGAGTCCTGGATAAGGGGGTATCCGGACAGCTGGATTATATCCTTTGGCCGGACTGTTGGACTATGAAGATACAAGATTGAAGACTTCGTCTCGTGTCCGGATGGAACTCTACTTGGCGTGGAAGGCAAGCTAGGCAGTACGGATATGGATATCTCCTCCTTTGTAACCGACCTTGTGTAACCCTAGCCCCCTCCGGTGTCTATATAAACCGGAGGGTTTTAGTCCGTAGGACAACATAAATCATACCATAGGCTAGCTTCTAGGGTTTAGCCTCTCCGATCTCATGGTAGATCAACTCTTGTAATACTCATATCATCAAGAATAAATCAAGGAGGACGTAGGGTTTTACCTCCATCAAGAGGGCCCGAACCTGGGTAAAACATCGTGTCCCCTGCCTCCTGTTACCATCCGCCTTAGACGTACAGTTCGGGACCCCTACCCGAGATCCGCCGGTTTTGACACCGACACCTGCACACATTGTTCGGGGCCGTAGTGGAAACCTCAGCCAGACTCCCTGCGGATGGAACCTAAATAGCTGATAAACCTAGACTAGGGACTTGTATGGTTAGTCAGGGCGTGGCTGACACCCTCGCCAGGCTTCTGCTTGAAGGTTGCCAATATACATTACATGTACATGGCGGTAAGTGGCGAGAGCATGTGTGAAGAAGTACACCCCTGTAGGGTTAACAACATCTATTTGAATAGCCGTGTCCGCGGTAAAGGACTACTTGGTTGCATATACAGTTCATAGACAAGTGAAAGTGGTTACTCTAAAATGTGCAAGATAAGCATGAGTGCTATGGATGGCGTTCTCGTAGGGAGACGGGAGCGGGTCCATAGTGGTGTATTCATTTGGTGAATATGTGGACTCGTGTGAGCCACCCCAAAAGAGTACTTGCAGACGTAGGCAGGATAGACCCTTAGTCAAAGCTGGCTTGCTGCAGTTAAACTCCACCAACCCCTTTGTTGATACTGATGCATATGTAGCTAGTTTTGATGTAAGTCTTCCTGAGTACATTTGTACTCACGTTTTCTTAATTTATGTTTTTGCAGAGAGACTTCAGTCTCACTAGTAGTTCCGCATGGACTTCGACGTTTAGCTTGTTACCTCAGCTACCACTAGTAGAAAAGGGGGCAAAGGTCCAGGCCGGGTCATCCCATTAGTCCCGGTTCAGTCCAGAACTAGGACCAATGGGGGCATTGGACCCGGTTCGTGAGCCCAGGGGGCCGGCCGGGCCACGTGGGCCATTGGTCCCGGTTCGTCTGGACCTTTTAGTCCCGGTTGGTGGGACGAACCGGGACCAATGGGCCTCGCTCCTGGCCCACCACCATTGGTCCTGGTTGGTGGCTTGAACTGGGACCAAAGGCTCCCCTTTAGTCCTGGTTCATGCCACCAACCGGGACCAATGAGGTGCCTATATATACCCCCTCGCGTAAGAGAAGAGCAAACTGCTCTGTTTTTTCTGGCCGAGGGGGAGAGGGCTTGGTGGTGCTCTAGCTCACCTCCTATGCACACAAGGTGTTCGATGGAATGCCCAAGCCACACTACTTAAGCTTTCTCCTCTCTAAGATCGACCTCCAAGCTCCGTTTTCCTCAATATTTGTCTAGGTTTAGCGGTCCGTCACGCCCCGTCCCCGTCTTCACCACCGTCGATCACCTGCGCCGAGCTCATCGTCGACACCACCGTGGTGAGCCTCTTGTTCTTATCTTCTTTCTGAATGGAAAAAATATTCTTACTTTTATGTTTACATAGATACTTGTATTATTTTCTTACTTTTATTATTGAATTTTATATAGTGCGATGGTTTTGGTATCCGCCCCCGTCGGCCCTCGTCCTGTCTATGATTCGGATGTGGTATATATATTATCTTTATAACTATTGGTTCATTTATTGTTTATGAAAATTATGCCGACCAACGTGACATAGATTTTATTTATGTAGGATGTATGTGAATCGGAAATTCCAACCGACCCTATTGTCGAGAGGTTAAATTTAGATGAAGAAGAAAACAATTTGTTGAAGGAAAAAATAAAAAAAATTGAGGAGGAGAAGATGATATTGGAGTTGCATGTTGCGGATGTCGTCGATGATCACAAGATCAGGATGGATGAAATGTGCTTGAAGATTAGAAAGATTAGAAAATATGCCATTCATACCGAGGCTTGGTATCATTATGCCATTGGATCAATTGTTACCTTGGTTGCAATTATGATCGCATTTGTTTTCGCATTGAAATGTTTTACATAGTTTCAATGTATGGTTTAATTAATTAGATGCTCTGGAGAGCTATATGTTGTTAGATGAGAACTATGTATGTACTTTGGTTTTAATGTGATGATGAACTTCTATTAATTTGGACACTTAATTATATATAATGCACGTAGATGAACCGACAATGGATGTACGGTGACAGACACACCTCTGAGTACATTAAGGGCGTGCATGAGTTTCTCGATGTGGCTGAGGCAAACAAGCAGAATGGTTTTATGTGTTGTCCATGCACTGAATGTGGGAATACGAGGTCTTAGTCTAACCAGAAAATCCTTCACTCCCACCTACTTTACAAGGGTTTCATGCCACACTATAATGTTTGGACGAGGCACGGAGAAATAGAGGTTATGATGGAAGACGGCGAAGAAGAAGAGTACGATGACAACTATGTGCCCCCTGAATACGGTGATGCTGCAACGGGGGGATCTGGTGAAGATCAAGAGAAACCAGACGATGTGCCCAATGATGCTGCAACGGGTGAAGCTGCTGAAGATCAAGAGGAACCAGACGATGTGCCCGATGATGATGATCTCCGTTGGGTCATTGTCAATGCAAGGACGCAATGCGAAAGTCAAAAGGAGAAGCTGAAGTTCGATCGCATGTTACAGGATCACAAAAAAGGGTTGTACCCCAATTGCGAAGATGGCAACACAAAGCTCGGTACCGTACTGGAATTGCTGTAGTGGAAGGGAGAGAATGTTGTGGCTGACAAAGGATTTGAGAAGCTACTGAAAATATTGAAGAAAAAGCTTCCAAAGGATAACGAATTGCCCGACAATACATACGCAGCAAAGAAGGTCGTATGCCCTCTAGGATTGGAGGTGGAGAAGATACATGCATGCCCTAATGACTGCATCCTCTACCGCGGTGCATAGAAGGATCTGAACGCGTGCCCGGTATGCGGTGCATTGCGGTATAAGATCATACGAGATTATCCTGGTGATGTTGACGGCGAGCCCCCCAGGAAGAGGGTTCCTGTGAAGGTGATGTGGTATGCTCCTATAATACCACGGTTGAAACGTCTGTTCAGAAATGAAGAGCATGCCAAGTTGATGCGATGGCACAGTGAGGACCGTAAGAAAGACGGGAAGTTGAGAGCACCCGCTGACGGGTCGCAGTGGAGAAAAATCGAGAGAAAGTACTGGGATGAGTTTGCAAAGGACCCAAGGAACGTATGGCTTGCTTTAAGCGCGGATGGCATTAATCCTTTCGGGGAGCAGAACAGCAATCACAGCACCTGGCCCATGACTCTATGTATGTATAACCTTCCTCCTTGGATGTGCATGAAGCGGAAGTTCATTACGATGCCAGTTCTCATCCAAGGCCCTAAGCAACCTGGCAACGACATTGATGTGTACCTAAGGCCATTAGTTGAAGAACTTTTACAACTGTGGAATGGAAATGGTGTACGTACGTGGGATGAGCATAGACAGGAGGAATTTAACCTAAAGGCGTTGCTGTTCGTGACCATCAGCGATTGGCCCACTCTCAGTAACCTTTCAGGTCAGACAAACAAAGGATACCACACATGCACGCACTGTTTAGATGACACTGAAAGTATATACCTGGACAAATGCAGGAAGAATGTGTATGTGGGCCATCGTCGATTTCTTCCGACCAACCATCAATGTTGAAAGAAAGGCAAGCATTTCAAAGGCGAGACAGATCACCGGAAGAAGCCCGCCATGCGTACCGATGATCACGTACTTGCTATGGTCAATGATTTACATGTAATATTTGGAAAGGGTCCCGGCGGACTAGCTGTTCCGAATGACGCTGAGGGACACGCACCCATGTGGAAGAAGAAATCTATATTTTGGGACCTACACTAATGGAAAGACCTAGAGGTCTGCTGTTCAATCGACGTGATGCACATGACGAAGAGACTTTGTGTGAACCTGCTAGGCTTCTTGGGCGTGTATGGGAAGACAAAAGATACACCTGAGGTACGGGAGGACCTGCAACGTTTGCACGAAAAAGACGGCATGCCTCTGAAGCAGTATAAAGGTCCTGCCAGCTACGCTCTTACGAAAGAAGAGAAAGAAATCTTCTTTGAATGCCTGCTCAATATGAAGGTCACGACTGGCTTCTCGTTGAATATAAAGGGAATAATAAATATGCCAGAGAAAAACTTTCAGAACCTAAAGTCTCATGACTGCCACGTGATTATGACGCAACTGCTTCCGGTTGCATTGAGGGGGCTTCTACCGGAAAACGCCCGATTAGCCATTGTGAAGCTATGTGCATTCCTCAATGCAATCTCTCAGAAGGTGATCGATCCAAAAATTGTACCAAGGCTAAGGAGTGATGTGGCGCAATGTCTTGTCAGTTTCGAGATGGTGTTCCCACCATCCTTCTTCAATATCATGATGCACGTCCCAGTTCATCTAGTCGACGAGATTGTCATTCTAGGGCCCGTATTTCTACACAATATGTTCCCCTTTGAGAGGTTCATGGGAGTCCTAAAGAAATGTGTCCGTAACCGTGCTAGGCCAGAAGGAAGCATCTCCATGGGCCATCAAACAGAGGATGTTATCGGGTTTTGTGTTGACTTCATTCCCGGCCTTAAGAAGATAGGTCTCCCTAAATCGCGATATGAGGGGAGACTGGCTGGAAAAGGCACTCTTGGAAGTGACTCAATAATATGCAGGGACGGATATTCTTGGTCTCGAGCACACTACACAGTTCTACAGAACTCTACCTTGGTGACCCCGTATGTCGATGAACACAAGAACAGTCTGCGCTCCAAACACCCGGAGCAGTGCGACGACTGGATTACATGTGAACACATCAGGACTTTCAGCAGTTGGATGGAAACACGTCTCAGAGGTGACAACACTGTTTGTGATGAGCTGTACTTGTTGTCCAGGGCACCATTTTTGAGTGTATTGACTTACAAAGGATACGAGATAAATGGGAATACATTTTACATGATCGCCCAAGATCAAAAGAGCACCAACCAAAACAGCGGTGTCCGCTTTGATGCAGCAACCGAGAGCGAAAAGGACACATATTATGGTTACATAGTGGACATATGGGAACTTGACTACGGACATGATTTTAAGGTCCCTTTGTTTAAGTGCAAATGGGTCAATCTGTCAGGAGGCAGGGTACAGGTAGACCCACAGTACGGAATGACAACAGTGGATCTGAAAAATCTTGGGTACACTGACGAACCGTTCGTCCTAGCCAATGATGTGGCACAGGTTATCTATGTGAACGACATGTCTACCAAACCGAGAAAAATAAAAGATAAGGAAGCAAATACATCATACGATGAGCCAAATCGCCACATAGTTCTTTCAGGAAAAAGGGACATCCTGGGAGTGGAGGGCAAGACACACATGTCTGAAGATTATGAAAAGTTTCATGAAATTCCTCCCTTCAATGTCAAGGCTGACCCAAGCATCCTGATAAATGATGAAGATTATCCATGGTTAGGCGCAATAAGCAAATGACACAAGCGAAGAAAAAGTGAAGAATTTCTCCCGCATCTATTATGATGATACCATGCCAACTTTGTAACACACGAATATGCTATGCCAACTTTTTCAGAGTTCATTTGAAAACTATGAATTTAGGTCGAATTTTCTCTATAGGTGCATCTATGTTCATTTTTTTAGTAAAGTTAATCACAAACTTGTGATTCACACAAATTTCAAAGAATTCAAATTTTAACTATTCAAGTTTGAAAACTAATGGCACTAACAGAAAGTTTATAATTTTTCTAAAACTAATGGCACTAACAGAAAGTTTATAATTTTGCTGACCTAAAAGAAAAATGAAATAAAAAAATAAAGCAAAAAACAAAAGAAACTAAATAATGCAGAAAACAAAACAAAAAATATGGAAAAAAAATAAAAATAGCAACAATAAGTATTTTTTTGTAAATAAAAACGAAATAAAATAAATAAAGCAACAAAGAAAACAAAAAAACTTAAAAAGTGTTTTCAAATTTGAAAACTAATGGCACTAACAGAAAGTTTATAATTTTTCTAAAACTAAAAGCAAAAACAATTAAAAAATAAAGCAAAAAACAAAAGAAAATAAATAATGCAGAAAACAAAACAAAAAAATTGGAAAAAATAGCAACAATAAGTATTTTGTTGTAAGTAGAAACAAAATAAAATGAATAAAGCAACAAAGAAAAAAAAGTGTTTTCAAATTTGAAAACTAATGGCACTAACAGAAAGTTCATAATTTTTCTAAAACTAAAAGCAAAAAAGAATTAAAAATAAAGCAAAAAACAAAACAAAAAAACTGGAAAAAAATAGCAACAATAAGTATTTTGTTGTAAGTAGAAACAAAATAAAATGAATAAAGCAACAAAGAAAAAAAGTGCCACCTACTGGGCCCCCACGGCCTGAATACGACTAGAAACCCGACCAAGGGCCAGGATTCAGGCCCGCAGGAGGCCCAGTAGGCCTACAGGCACACAGCGCAGGGTTAGGCCCGAAAGCCTGCATTTGAGACGAGCTCGAGAGGGAAGGCGCAGCAGTGCTTATAAACCACTCTCGATCTTTCTCAGCTAGCGAGGTGGGACTAAAGTTTTGGCGCGGGGCAGCACAAGGCCTTTGGTCCCGGTTGGTGCCAGCAACCGGGACTAAAGGGGGCATTGGTCCCGGTTTGAGCCACAAACCGGGACCAATGCCTTTGCTATATAAGCAACACTTGGGAAATTTTCAGATTTCCTTCGCCAGTTGCCCCCGACGACGCCGACCTCCTCGACGCCGCCAGGCTGCCCCGACGCCCCCCGCCGCCCCCGCCATCGCCGTCGCCCGCGCCTGTCGTCGTCGTCGCTCGCGCCCTCGTCGGCCGTCGCCCGCGCCCGTCGTCACCGTCGCCCGCACCCGTCGTCGCTGTCGCCAGCACCCTCGTCGGCCGTCACCCGCGCCCGTCGTTGCCGTCGCCCGCGCCCTCGCCGATCGTCGCTCGTGCCCGTGCCCGTCGTCGTTGTCGCCCGCGCCCTCGCCCGCGCCCTCGTCGCTCGCGCCCTCACCGGCCGTCGCCCGCGCCCTCGCCGGCCGTCGCCCGCGCCGACGCGTCGCCGCCTCTGTGAGCACCACACGTCTGCCGTCACCGCCGACGCCGTGCAATTTTTTTAATTATACATGCTTTTTTTACATGTTTTTAGATTTTAATATATATATGTATGTATGTATTTTTTAGATATATGTTTTTTTGATGTATGTTCATATATGTTTTTTATGTATGTTCATATATGTATATATGTATGTGTTTTTTCGATTGTAATGTTGTTTTAAAAATACATATATGCAAAAGTTAGATTTTTAATTAGAGAAGTTTTATCTATATATGTTCTCTGATTTAGTTCATTTTAGGTTAGTTTCATTTTAAAAAAAGTTTTATATATTTAGGAAGAAGGAATAGAAGGAAGAAGGAGGAAGAAAAGGTTTTATATATGAGGGTCGGGAGGGTGTCGATGGTCGCCGAGGGGTCAAGGGTCGAGAGGGGGTCTAGGGTCGCTGAGGGGTCGAGGGTCGTCGAACATGAGAGGAAGAAGAGGATAAAAAAGAAGAGGAAGAAGAAAAAAAGAGGAGATGAAAGAATAGAGGAGTTCTTCTCCTCTATTCTTTCTTCTCCTCTTTTTTTTCTTCTTCTTCCTCTTTTTTTTATCGGGAACGAGGGTCGTCGAGGGTCGCCGAACATGAGAGGAAGAAGAGGATAAAAAAAGAAGAGGAAGAAGAAAAAAAGAGGAGAAGAAAGAATAGAGGAGTTCTCCTCTATTCTTTCTTCTCCTCTTTTTTTCTTCTTCTTTCTCTTTTTTTATCGGGAACAAGGGTCGTCGAGGGTCGCCGAGGGGTCGAGGGTCGAGAGGGGGTCGACGGTCGCCGAGGGGTCGATGGTCGAGAGGGGGTCTAGGGTCGCCGAGGGGTCGAGGGTCGTCGAACATGAGAGGATGTAGTGTCCGACACCGACAGCCACATGTATCTCACACCCACGATACTTGCTATTTAGGGTTTCCTCTACCGCTCGGTGACCCTCGACGAGCCTCGTTCCCGATAAAAAAGAGGAAGAAGAAAAAAAAGAGGAGAAGAAAGAATAGAGGAGATCTTTGAAGCGTTGTCGAGGCCACCCCAAACCCTAGAGAAGCAGCATCGAGGCCACCCCAAACCCTAGAGAAGCAGCGTCGAGGCCACTAATTAATATTAGTTCAACGTTTTCCACTAATATATCCATCTGTCATGTTTGAATAATAATTGCCATGTTATAAATATTTGTAGAAACTATGGACACCGCCCGAGACAAAGTACAAGAAGAGTTGTTGGGGGACATAATCGCACGAGGAAGTGATGCCGTCTGCTCATTGTTTCTCAATGACACCGATGGTCTGGAAGCAGCTGGCTATGATTATGATGGCTCTGGTGACCTAATGCCGGTGCAAGAAGGAGACCGTGAGGACAGCTCCGGTGACCCAATGCCGGTGCAAGAAGGAGACCGTGATGACGTCTCCGGTGACCGAACCGAGTCTGGCCAGGTATATATATTAGTTAAGCTTGTGCTGACTAGCTAATTGATGCATTCATTGTTTTGGTATGTACACATATTAATTAAGTCTTTGTTCTTTTTTCTAGCCCTCCGGATCGAGCACAACTTCGGTAAAGAGACGAGGCCCGAAGAAAAAGTTGAGCTCGGATGAAAGGTTTGAGATCATAGCAATCGCGCCCGACGGCCAACCGATTGAACCCATCCGGATAAAGAGCGCATTTGTTGCTCAGTGCGGGGTTCTGCTTAGGGACAAGATCCCGATCAGCATCCAGCAATGGTTAAAGCCGGCTACAGAAGACCCTGAGGTGTCTTATGTCAATGATATGCAGAAAAATGATCTCTGGACTGAGCTGAAGTCAAATTTCACCCTACCGCCAGAGGATGATCCGGAGAAGCCAGTTAAAGAGCAATTAATCAAGTCTTTTGCACTTAAGAGGATGGCAGAACTATTCAGGAGGTGGAAGAAAGAGCTGAATAAGTTTGTCGATAAAAAAGAGACACCAGAATTCAAGGGCAGATATGAGAAGATTAGATATCACTGGATCGCATTTGTGGCCCACAAGACATCAGAAAAGAGTAAGAAGATGTAGGTGACAAACAAGCAAAATGCTGCGAAGAAGAAGCATCACCATCGCACGGGGTCAGGTGGCTACCTCGTAGCCCGGCCTAAGTGGGCCAAGACTGAGAATGATCTGGTTGATAAAGGGATCGAACCAGAGACAATTAACTGACCAGACCGTTGCCGGACTTGGTTCTTCGGGGCTGGCAGAACCTTGGTCCCTGTATCAGGGAAGTGCATTTGGACGGAGGAGCAAATGGAAATACCAGTCAAGAGGCTTGTCGGTGTCAAAACCGGCGGATCTCGGGTAGGGGGTCCCGAACTATGCGTCTAGGCGGATGGTAACAGGAGACAAGGGACACGATGTTTTTACCCAGGTTCGGGCCCTCTCGATAGAGGTAAAACCCTACTCCTGCTTGATTAATATTGATGATATGGGTAGTACAAGAGTAGATCTACCACGAGATCAAGGAGGCTAAACCCTAGAAGCTAGCCTATGGTATGATTGTTGTATCATAAAGTCATCCTACGGACTAGAACCCTCTGGTTTATATAAACACCGGATAGGGTTAGGGTTACACAGAGTCAGTTACAATGGTAGGAGATCTTGAATATCCGCATCGCCAAGCTTGCCTTCCACGCCAAGGAAAGTCCCATCCGGACACGGGACGAAGTCTTCAATCTTGTATCTTCATAGTCCTGGAGTCCGGCTGAAGGTATAGTCCGGCTACCCGAACACCCCCTAATCCAGGACTCCCTCAGTAGCCCCTGAACCAGGCTTCAATGACGACGAGTCCGGCGCGCAGATTGTCTTCGGCATTGCAAGGCGGGTTCCTCCTCCAAGTCCTTCAAGAAGATTTTAAACACCAAGGATAGTGTCCGGCTCTGCAAAATAAGTTTCCCCATATTGCCATAGAGAGAATAATATCAACACAAATCTAATCTGCTGACGCATTCCGCAGCGTGACATCATACTACGGCCAAGTCCTTTACTCGAATCGTTTTTCCTTTTCCACCTCAGCACGTTTAGCGAGGCGGTTTCCTTGGCACGTCTTGTCAAAGCAGAGATCGTGTGCCCCCTTTTACGGGATTCTCATCAATACGGACATGGGTAACCCAACTGCGCCATTTATCACGGTGCTTGGGAGGCAAGCGAGTTTTACTAGGCTGGTGGGGCCGCACAACCGCATCTGCCCATATAAGGGGATAAGGATCCACCTTTTTACCTACGCCTTCTTCCTCCTTTGCCTATCCATCTCCTGCGCACTCGAGCTCCAGCGCCCAAGCCCGCGCTTCCTACCTCAACCTCCTCCAGCAATGTCCGGAGCGGGAGGCAAGTGGATGGTCTCCTCCGTCATGGAGGGCCATGTCAAAAAGCTAAGGAAGGCCGGATACTTGTCCAAGGACATCGCACACCGGCTTCCCGAGGAAAGGCAGCTTCTCCCCACCCCAAGGCCCCATGAGAGGGTAGTATTCCTTCCCCACTTCCTCTGCGGACTGGGTTTCCCACTCCACCCATTTGTCCGGGGGCTCATGTTCTACTATGGCCTGGATTTCCTCGATCTGGGCCCGAACTTCATCCTCAACATGTCGGCGTTTATCATCGTGTGCAAGGCTTTCCTCCGCATCCGCCCCCATTTCGGCCTCTGGCTCAAGACCTTCAACGTCAAGCCCAAGGTGGTGCGCGGCAGCCAGGCGGAGTGCGGAGGCGACATGGCGAGCAAGATGGCCCACGTCCTATGGCTCGAGGGCTCCTTCGTGGAGACCCTGAAGGGGTGGCAATCATGGTGGTTTTACAGCACTGAGCCGCGCGATCCGAAATCGATCGCAGCCCCCGATTTCCGATCTGGACCCCCCATGCGGCTTATGTCCTGGAAAGAGACGGGCCTGTCATCGGGCGACGAAAAAGAGGTGACCGGATTGCAGACATGCATCCAGTCCCTGGTGAGCAAGCCGATCAAGCTTGTCAATGTAGTCCAGGTTATGCTCGTCCGTCGGATCCTCCCGTGTCAACAATGGGGCTTTAATCTGTGGGAGTTCGACCCAGCGCAGCAGCAAACCCTTAACCGGCTCTTCGACACGACGTATGAAGACATCTGGAAGGTGCTAACCAAAGGTGCCGAGGCTCCCACATCCGCTTCCGAGGACCGCGGATACAGCTCGCAGCGTCACGCTAGCGAGGTAAGCTATTTTCACCTTTTACAGGATGTTAAGTTTCTTCATAGTTTGACTCTATGTGGGATCTAAACTCCCTCACCTTTGACAGGCTTGGCAGGCGCAGTCCGGATCGATTAACTGTCTAGCTCCCTTCCCCGAAGACCCAGCCCCTGCTCTCCTAGTGAAGTTACTGGTTCTGACACCTTATGTGGTGCTGGAGAAGAAGGCCAAGAAGAAGAAGGCCACGGGGACTCGAAAGAGTACCCGTAATGTGGTGGTGTCGGACTCGTCATCCGACGAGTCCGAGAGGCTCTCCTCCCGTGAGAACGAGGAGGAGGAAGAAGAACACTCTCCCCCTCCAGCGGGGGGAGGAAAGAAAAGGAAGGCTGCCCCAACGGGGGAGGCCGAAGGGTCCAGGAAGAGGAAGACCCCTCCGCCGAACTACTCCCCCGACGCCGAAGATGACGAAGAGGAGTGGTCAAATAGGGCCAAGCGTCTGGCGAAATCATAAGTATTCGGATATCAGTGTAACTCATGACGTTCCTTTGTTGCACAGCCTTCCCTAATGTCGAACATAATTATGCAGCCCGCCCCGGGCCGAACTCAACGAGTCATCGAGCGGCTCCCTGGATTCATCGGACGTGAACTCAGTTGCGCCCGCTATCTCCCCCCGCACTACGGATGACGCCGAAGTGGCGTCGCAACGAGCTCCGGGGCAGGAGGAGGTGGTCCTGGAGGAGCCGCAAGGCGACCTCCCGGACTCCAGGAGTAAAGGGGACAAGACCCCCCAGGGCTCCAAGTCCGGCTTTGTGCCGGACACCGCGCCGGAATCTTCAACAGTTCCGGACCGTGGTAGGAGAACTCCTTCCAAGAGGAACAAGCCTTCTGAGCCGGCGGCCTTTGTCCAACCGGAGGTGCCGGACAATCTGCTGGAGGTGCTTGACGGCGCCTCCATCGACGAGGAGCACCGTACTATTATGAGTACGGTGATCCAGAAGGTTCAGTCCGCCAAGAGCGGACTGGGTGAAGCTTGCGCTAGCCTTCTAACAGGCTTCGAGGTAAGTAAAAAATATGTAAGAATATAACCGCATAGACAATAGCCCCTGATGCTCTGTTTGGCGTTCGGAAAGAAAAGCCGAATAGAGGATCTATTAAATTTCGCAGGAGTCTAACAACAAAGAGTCAATATGCGTATGCAGGCTTCGCTGCTAGCCACCGCCGCACTGACTGCGAAGGTGGGTGCCCTAAAACAGGGACTCGAGCAGACCGAGCAAGAGCTCGGCCTTGCCAAGCGGCAGCTCGAGGAGAAAGAAGGTAAGAAATACTGATTATTGTACTGCTTACAGAAAAAGTGCCTATAAAAAGATGTGATTACAAAAAATAACAGGATTGTACTGCTTATTGTAGGGGCCACGACTGAGGTGGTGAACCTCAAGCAGGCGCTGTCCGAGGCCGAAAAGAAAGCGGCCGCGGAGCGCACCGAGCGAGAGAAACTTGAGGCCCGGGTCGGCGAGGTGCAGCAAGAGCTTCAGGCTCTCATGAAAAAACATGAGAGTCTGGAGCTTGAGTCAAAGACGCAAGCGTCCGAGCTCGTGGCGGCCCTTGAGACTGCCAAGTCTACCAAGGCCGAAGCCCAAAAGGCCCTCCAAGAGTTGGAGGAGATGAAAAAGATAGAAGCGGGTAAGGCATTCTTTATGTAAAGCAGAAATATAAAAGTAAACTACTTGTTACTTACCCGAATCTAGAGCTCTCCAGGGGCATTCGCAGATCTTCCCCACAGCGTATCCGACGCTGCCGCATTCTACTGAGCTGAAGAGGGCAGCTCGACGGAGAAGGTGTTCTGGTCTCAGTATGCTGAGGCCGGACACCCTGTGCCCTTGAGTGACCAGCTGAAACAGCTGGTCGAGCTCCACAAGGTGGCCGAACAGGCCATGAAGGGCTTCATAGTTCGGCTGTGGCCTGGAGAGGCCCTGTCTGGGAGCTACTTCGGGCTGGTGCGGCGGCTGGTGGAGCCTGTCCAAGGCTCGAGGTCATCAAGCGCTCCGTCTGCATCAAAGGTGCCCGTAGGGCCCTTGCCCGTGCAAAGGTGCACTGGGGTAAGCTAGACGGTGAGAAGCTTGTTAGGGACAGGCCGCCACCGGGGAAGGAGCATCGCAAGCCCGAGAACTACTATAAGGATGTTCTTGCGGGTGCCCCCCTTGTGGCGGATGAGTGTACCAAGGATGTAATTTTTGAATGAACTCGCTCGTGTTTATCCTGTGCGCTGAAAACTTGTTCATATGCGCTAAGCAATGCTTGTTGAATTTAAAATATTACTTTATGTGCAGCCGTTTATCAAAGAATTGAGAGATGGCCAGTCGTTGGCTTCTTCCCCCATGCCACTAGTGCTGGGGTGTTCGGGATAAACCTGAGCGCTCTTTTTCCCATAGTTGGGTCCTTCGAGGGAGGTGCTCAGCACAACGAACCAGGAAATCGGACTATAATGCTTGAACACTCTCACCTAGCCATAGAACTCTATAATTTTAAATTTCGGCGAAGCCCCTAGTTCGGAAGACCGAGTTCGGGGCGCTATCCACGCATTGGCCGGACAAAGCCGGCTCCTTGCTCGAAGCGGCATAAGTCTTTAGGGACTCGAAAAACCTCTCGAACAGTGAACGGTCTCTCGCCTCATCATGACAGTCAGTTTTAGCTTTCTTCACTGAGGTTCTTAAACCAGCTCAACTGGGGCACAATCGCAGTGGTTCTCCTAGTGCTACCTTAGCCGATATAGCGGAACGTAAGGCACCAAAACATAGGAGCCGGGCAAACCCAACTATTGACCTAAATCATGATTCGAAGCCGATGCATATAGTGCTATAAGTTCGGGGTGCCGCACTTGTGAAAGTGTACGGGCTTCTCACACCATATTGAGGGGTACTGAAGCCCCTGGCGTGTTTGCCGTACCATGGTGTACGGGTGCAACATGTCATTTAATAAACATATATATGAAAGGAGGATAATGCAAAAAATAGACAAAAAACTATGCACTGTTAATAGAAAGGCTGCTATCAAAGCAGAACGATACAAGTAGTGCGATAAGCAAAAGATATTGGGGTATTTAACATGTCCTGGCCAGGAGCAGGCCGTGGAATTGTATGCCAAAACAGGTATACTGCTCGTAACAGAGACCACCTGGGAGTTCCATAATGCGGCATGGCTTGTCTACTTCCCTGGATCTTGCATCGTTTGTGCGGCAGTTGAATTGCCGAACAGGTCGTCCGAAGTATGGAGTCCTGAAAGTAAGAGAAAATTAAAAAAAGAATTCAGCAGCCCCTAGTACGTTTTAAGCCGTATTTTGGGTTTCCCGTTATTGTGCCCCTTCCCCTGCGCCCATGGTATTTCAAGAGCGTACTTATGTACGCGAGGCACTAGTTTCGCTATGTCGCGAGGGCTAGGGTTGGGGCTGCATTGATACGCCTGCTCAGAACGTGCCAGGCGGTCTTGTTGTAGGTTACTCCGGGCACGCTTGGCAGTGTCTGGCTTTTTAACGGCCGGACTGGAGAATTGCCTAAGAAGGCTGCTTTGTACTTTCGCTGCGAGGGCTGCCGTGTGCTCCTCCGTACGGAGGAAGCGTTTGGTGTTTCCGTTGACCGTGATTACTCCTCGAGGGCCTGGCATCTTGAGCTTGAGATATGCGTAGTGCGGTACCGCATTGAACTTTGCAAATGCGGTTCGCCCGAGCAGGGCGTGATAGCCACTACGAAACGGGACAATATCGAAGATTAACTCTTCGCTTCAGAAATTTTCCGAGGACCCGAAGACCACTTCAAGTGTTACTGAGCCTGTACAGTTGGCCTCTACACCTGGTATAACGCCTTTAAAGGTCGTTTTTGTGGGCTTAATCCTCGAGGGATCTATGCCCATTTTCCGCACTGTATCCTGGTAAAGCAGGTTCAGGCTACTTCCGCCTTCCATGAGGACTCTTGTGAGATGATATCCATCGATAATTGGGTCGAGAACCAATGCGGTGAAGCCGCCGTGACGGATGCTAGTGGGGTGGTCCCTTCGATCAAAAGTGATCGGGCAGGAGGACCATGGGTTGAACTTTGGGGCGACTGGCTCCATCGCGTATACGTCCCGTAGTGCATGCTTCCGCTCCCTCTTGGGAATGTGGGTTGCGTATATCATGTTCACTGTCCGCACTTGTGGGGGAAAACCCTTCTGTCCACTGTTGTTCGGCGTCCTGGGCTCCTCCTCGTCATCGCTATGCAGCCCCTTGTCTTTATTTTCGGTTCTTAGCTTGCCTGCCTGCTTGAACACCCAATAATCCCTATTGGTGTGATTGGCTGGCCTTTCGGGGGTGCCATGTATCTGGCACAAGCGGTCGAGTATTCGGTCCAAACTGGACGGGCCCTGAGTATTCTTTTTGAATGGCTTTTTCCGCTAACCGGATTTATAGCCTCTGAATCCGGCATTAACTGCCGTGTCTTCGTTGTTGTCGCTGCTAATGTAGCGCTTTTGCTTATTCTGACGTGTACTGCCACTTTTGTCCTTGGTATCCGAATTACCAGGGTTCTTTGCTAAGTTGTTACTGCGAGCTAGCCAACTATCTTCTCCCGCGCAAAAGCGGGTCATGAGTGTCGTGAGGGCTGCCATGGACTTCGGCTTTTCTTGTCCCAGGTGCCGGGCGAGCCACTCGTCACGGATATTATGCTTGAAGGCTGCTAGGGCCTCTGTGTCCGGACAGTTGACTATCTGGTTTTTCTTTGTTAGGAACCGTGTCCAGAATTGCCTGGCCGATTCCTCTGGCTGCTGAATTATGTGGCTTAAGTCATTGGCATCCGGTGGTCGCACATAAGTGCCCTGGAAGTTGTCGAGGAATGCGGCTTCGAGGTCCTCCCAAGAACCGATTGAGTCTGCTGGCAAGCTGTTAAGCCAATGTCGGGCCGGTCCCTTAAGTTTGAGCGGGAGGTATTTGATGGGATGTAGATCATCGCCGTGGGCCATGTGGATATGGAGGAGATAATCCTCAATCCATACCGCAGGATCTGTTGTTCCATCATATGATTCGATGTTTACAGGTTTGAAACCCTCTGGGATTTTATGATCCATTACTTCGTCTGTGAAGCATAATGGGTGTGCGGCGCCTCTATACTGGGCTATATCACGACGCAGCTCGAAGGGGCTATGTCTGTTGTGTTCGGCCCGGCCGGATTTGTTGTATCCGGAATGAAGATCACCGTCACGTGCCGTGGGGCGCCTGCTCGATCCGTAGATCGATCTTGTTTGTCTTGCCTTGTCCTCCAGTACGTCTCGCAGGTCTGGCGCATTTTCCCGTGCCTTGGTTGAACGGCGCCGGGGCATGGCTTGGGTGGAGGGCCGAGAGGCCTCTCTATCGCGGCCGCGAGGTGGCCGGTCGGCCATGTCGTGCGCTGGTGATGTAGGTGCTTCCTCCTCTGATCGGGGTAGCGGCCTGCGCTTTGGGTAACTCTTGGAGGGGCGTTCGAGTTCATACTCTTCGGCTGCAAGGACTTCGGTCCATCTGTCAGCTAGCAAATCTTGATCAGCTCTAAGCTGTTGCTGCTTTTTCTTGAGGCTGCTTGCCGTGGCTAAAAGCCTGCGTTTGAAACGCTCTTGTTTGGCGGGGTCCGATGGTACGACGAATTCGTCGTCGTCGAGGCTTGCCTCGTCTTCGGAGGGAGGCATATAGTTATCATCCTCAACCTCTCGATCTGCCGCTCTCTCATGAGGGCTGGCTTCTCCATCTTCCTGTGCCGAATCTTGCTGTAGGGGGTGTTCTTCGGCGCTATTTGGGGTAGTATTATCTCCCGTGCCGGAATCACCGTTTTTGCTTTGGCGGGATTTAGAGCGGCGCCGCTGACGCCGGCGCTTTTGCTGTTTCTTGGAGGTGTCATCCTCTGCTGTTCCATCGCCATCTCCATCTTTTGGAGTATCCACCATGTATATATCATATGACGAGGTGGCCTTCCAGCGCCCTACAGGTGCTGGTTCCTGTTCGTCTCCTGCATCGTCGTCCATACCGTCGATGTCTTCGGAGTCGAAGTCAAGCATGTCGGTTAAATCGTCGACACAGGCTACAAAGTGAGTGGTGGGTGGGCTTCGAATTTCTTCATCATCTGCATCCCATCCTTGCTGACCGTAGTCCGGCCATGCCTCTCCTGATAAAGAGAGAGACTTTAGTGAGTTCAGGATGTCGTCGAAGGACGAGTGCTGAAAGATCTCCGCTGCGGTGAACTCCATTATCGGCGCCCAATCGGATTCGATCGGTAGGGGCGCGGGGGGTTCGGAGTCCGGAGAGGAATCCGGATCCTCGGAGTCACGGGTCACGCAGAACGCGGGGCTGACGTTCGGCTCGATCGCCTTTGAGATCGTAGCCCCTGAGGTGATGTCCAGCCGCTCATCCTCAATTGGCGCAATAGGCTCCGGATTAAGGGTAGGAACCGGTGCGCGTGCGGCCTCCAGGGCACTGTTCGGCGGCAGAGCAAGATCATGCCTCTCAAAACAGTGCGGCGCGCTCGGCTGTGGCTTGAATCCATCGAAGATCAAATCCCTGCGGATGTCTGCCATGTAGTTTAAGCTTCCAAACCTGACCTGATGGCCAGGGGCGTAGCTTTCGATTTGCTCCAGGTGGCCAAGCGAATTGGCCCGCAGTGCGAAGCCGTCGAAGACGAAGATCTATCCGGGGAGAAAAGTCTCACCCTGGACCGCATCGTCGTTGATGATCGAAGGAGCCATCAGGCCTAAAAGTGACGACACAGAGGAACTCTCAATGAAAGCACCAATGTTGGTGTCAAAACCGGCGGATCTCGGGTAGGGGGTCCCGAACTATGCGTCTAGGCGGATGGTAACAGGAGACAATGGGACATGATGTTTTTACCCAGGTTCGGGCCCTCTCGATGGAGGTAAAACCCTACTCCTGCTTGATTAATATTGATGATATGGGTAGTACAAGAGTAGATCTACCACGAGATCAAGGAGGCTAAACCCTAGAAGCTAGCCTATGGTATGATTGTTGTATCATGAAGTCGTCCTACGGACTAGAACCCTCCGATTTATATAGACACCGGATAGGGTTAGGGTTACACAGGGTCGGTTACAATGGTAGGAGATCTTGAATATCCGCATCGCCAAGATTGCCTTCCACGCCAAGGAAAGTCCCATCTGGACACGGGATGAAGTCTTCAATCTTGTATCTTCATAGTCCTGGAGTCCGGCTGAAGGTATAGTCCGGCTACCCGAACACCCCCTAATCCAGGACTCCCTCAAGGCTTAAGCACTATTCGAAGCAGCGCAGCAAGGGACGTTCGTTCCAGACAGAGAAAACGACGAGCTCACAATGGCCCTCGGGAATCCTGAGCACCCTGGACGGACACGAGGCACGCCAGGCTCCATTTCGTGGAAGGCTGGGTTTCCGGACGCAAGCGGTTACAAATGCCACGAGAGGAGGAAGAAAGTGGAGCAGACCCAACTGCAGGCGCTGCACACTAGGGTACAAGCGATAGAGGAATGAGAAGCAAATCGCAGCAAACGAACTGCCAAAGCTTCCCCCAAAGCTACCCCGCCATCTCAGCGGAGAAGCAGCGTGGCTTCCACCGAGCTGCTTCATCCGGAGCATGTCTTGACGGCTCCTGCCAGCTATCCTGTGGATGCTATCACGGAGTCTCGAAATATCCACCTTATGACGCAATGGATTAATATGAAGGTTAAGGCAGCTATTGGCTCTGTTTTTCCTACTGAACCTGGTGCAACTTTTCACTACTGGCCGATTCCAGAAGGATATGCTAGGGTGATGGTCGATGAAATAACGGAGGGATCTACCGGTGAAGGGAAGACTCGGTTGGGTTCTGCTCTGAAGACTCCATGCCTATGGCGGAAGGATCTCATCAACCTTCCGAGCTGGACGCCTCCGCCTCCCCCTCCTCCTCCAGCGAGTCAGGGCACTCCGCCTCCTCCACCGCCTCCTCCTCTGGCGAGTGATGATCAGGGCACTCGGCCGGCTCCTTCTCCGGCGCGTGGCGGCACTCCGCCTCCTTCTCCGCCTGCGCCGGTGCGCCCGAGCAGCCAGCCTCCTCCTTCTCCGCCTCGTCAGCAAGGGCGGAAGAGACCCGCCGCCGCTCCGGCTGCTCCAGCACGTCATAGTCCTTCTCCTCCGCCTCGTAAGCAAGTAAAGAAGACAGCCGCTCCGTCTATTCTGCCGGCATCTAGCAGTACAGCCAAAGGCGGGAGGACATACAGATTCGGTCCTTCTCTGAAGACTCTAGAGAAGTTACCATACGAGAGGACCCCGGAGGAGAACACCGAGATCGCGCGAGAAGAAGTGAGGAACTTCTTTGAAGGTGTGAAAGCAAAGAAAAATCCACCTCCGGAGGAGAAGGTAGATCCGGTGAAAGCGAAGCGCACTCTGGCTGCCCTGACAAAACCACCCATGTCTCCGCCGAAAGGCAACTATGAGCGCATTATTGGAAAGGCATTTGAGGAAGCGGAGTGGTCGGGAAGTACTATCAGTGATCAAAGGCTGAAAGAACGACGAGCTGGGAAACAAATTGCCCAGCTCGGCGAACAAGCGAAGCAATCATGCCCCCCGCTCAAGGTGCCTACCGACATCGTCACTAATGATCCGAGGATGGTGCCCGGTTATAGCAATCTTTGAGATTACCTGCCCGACGATGTACATTATGATTTCATGGAGGTGCATATACAAAGATACGAGTACGGGAAGCCTCTCGTCAAAGATGAAAGATCTCTATCAATGATGATGCGAAGATTGCATGATTGGTACTTGAAAATCTGCAGAGAGTCTGGGGGGAGTACTTTGTATGTGAGAGTTAAAAAGGAGCATGACCTCGTTGGAATTGAACTGTTACCTGTTCCATTTGAGGAGTTCTTTCAGTTTTTCAATCAATTGGCCCTCGATAAAGCAACGGTCACCTGCTACTATCTGTAAGTAGTACTACTTCTGTCATAAAGTCTCTCTATATAGCTCAGCTCTTTCATTGCATGTATTTATAATTATCCTCACTATATTATGCAGATTGAAGATCGTCGAATTGAAGAAAAGACAAATCGGTGATATTGGGTTCATTAACACAAATATCATAGATGCAACTTAGGTTAAATTTCATGCCGCGGATACCGAGGCTAACTTGCTACGATCGTTGGTAATAAATGAAAACAAAGATATACTACTCTTTCCTTACAACTTCAAGTGAGTGTTACTATCTTGTGCATATTCGGTTTCCCTTATATATTAGTCAAGGTAATAGTAATGTAATTGATGAGTTATGCATGCGTGTGCAGTTTCCTCTATATTCTCCTAGAGATTAAGCTTGAGCAGGGACTAGTAACCGTCTTAGACTCGAGACGAAAAGATCCCCAGGACTATGCGGACATGACTCAAATGCTCGAGAAGTAAGTTAAATTGATCATTATCCACCATATCAGAAACTTTGTTCATTTCTTGATATATCAAGTAATTGTTTTCTTTGTCTGGCAGGGTTTGGAGAAAATTCACCAAAAAAGCTCCGGGACTACCGAAGAAGCTGCAATTTCCGCGCATCTCCTAGTGATTCAAGTGCTAGTTTCATCAATACCATTTGGCATTCTTGCTTATCAGTTTGATTGACCTCTATTTCTTGTAAAGTGGTTGTGGCAGCAACAAGGGAATGATTTCTGTGGATACTACGTTTGCGAGTCCATCCGCCACACGACTTGTGAGCGGGGCTACTCTGACGAACAATATGAAGTGCGTAAATAACAACATTCACAATTTTATTTTATTACCATCATTTGTGTTGAGTTTCATTCATTCATATATATATATATGTATTGACCCCCTTCTTCAAATTAGATGTTTCGGAAGCGGGATGAACTCCTAGCACCAGCTCGCATGCGAGCAATTCAAGAGGAATTGGCGGCATTCTTTATTGACCACGTGATCGCTGAACACAGAGAATACTATGTGGACCATGCGTCCGTATGTTAGGAGATTATATTTGTAAGAGATAATTATTGTATATATGTAGCCGGTAGTGTCGGATAGATATACGAGAACTTGTTGTTCGAGCAATATCTCAGAGAAGGAGAGGTGGTCGATATCACTTCTCTCTATATGCATATATGTCCATGACGATCTTCTGTTTCCTTCGTTTGCTTACTAGCTAGCTAGCGTGTCTAGTCCTCTCTATACGTATGTACAGTACGTAGCGTTGACCAAGCACTGACATAAGAAAGGACACTTCTCTCTATTAATTATAGCTAGCTAACACAATATATGAAACACCTAAATTAGCCCCGCAAAACACCCAACCCCCCCCCCTTCAAAAAAAATAGAAACCCCAGCCATAGAAATGCTGACGCGTGGATGCCTATTGGTCCCGGTTGGTGCCACCAACCGGGACCAAAGGCCCTCCTGCCTGGGCTCCACGGACAGGCCACGTGGAGGCCCATCTGTCCCGGTTCTGGATTGAACCGGGACTAAAGGGACAGGGCATTAGTACCGACCCTTTAGTCCCGGTTCAGGAATCGGGACAAAAGGCCCTTATGAACCGGGACAATAGGCCCGTTTTCTACTAGTGTACTATCTTGTGCCCTCGGCAGGGTCTTGTAGATAGTCAGGCTTCTCAGCCTTTTTCATTTGTAGTTGTCTGTACTCACACAAGTTAAGCTTCGCATGTGCTCATTGCTTATATGACTTGAATGTTGGGTCATCAGACCCATGTTTGTAACATCTGGCTCCTCAGAGCCTAATGAATTAATACTTTGACTTGTAGAGTTTTGTTGTGATGCCATGTTGTATTTGCACATATCGAGCATATTGTCTGTATGTTAATGAAATGCTTGGTATGTGTGGGATCCGACAACCTAGTTGTTTATTCTTGGTAGCCTCTCTTACCGGGAAATGTCTCCTAGTGCTTCCACTAAGCCATGGTAGCTTGCTACTACTCCAGAACACTTCGGCTGTCAGGCATGTGTCCTTCTTTGTTCCTGTGTATGTCCCTTCGGGGAAATGTCACACATTGTTCCTTTAAGTCCTTGTAGCTTGCTACGACTTGGGTTCATATGTTGATGACCGACACGTTCGTTGCTGGGTCATGTATGTCTGTCCCTGTAAGTTAGTGCCACTTTGGATTCACTCATGTTGGCCCGGGTTCTCTGTCATATGCATGCTAGCGACACTATCATATACGTGAGCCAAAAGGCGCAAACGGTTCTGAGCCAGGTAAGGTGGCACCCGTGGGAATACCGTGCGGGAGGCCGCAAAGTGACATAATGTGTTACATGCTAGATCAGTGTGACTTAGGATGGGGGTCCTGACAACTTTGGTATCAGAGTCTGACTGCTTGTAGGATTACCAAGTCAAACTGGTCGAAGTTGAGTCTAGAAATGCTTTAGTTATATAAGGGAATTGATTATGGAAGGGAACGTAAGGCTCTTTTTACTCCTCCAGCAAGGCCCAACCTTGGTTTTACATTTGCCTACCTAAGCCTTTTCCCTTGGGTTCTGCAGACACTACAAAAAATACACTTCCATGATGATACGTGTTTGTCACAGTAGGTCGCGTTTTCTATCATGCATGTACACCATGACGATTTTATGACAGAATCAAGATAGTCATACCTGTGCTGTCTTAGAAGTATTCCATGACATTACCAAAATTATCATCACGGAAGTGTCCACTTCCATGATGATAAATCGCGCGTCATAGAAGTGCTTTTGTCAAGGGTGACCGGCACGTGGCATCCACCGTAACGGAACGCCGTTAAGCTATCGGGTCGGGTTTTGGATCCGATAACCCGTTAACAGCCCCAGCCAATGGGGATTTTCCACGTGTAAAATCATCATTGGCTGGAGGAGACACGTGTCAGGTCCGCGTTGGCACAGGTGTCACTCATCCAATGGGCGAGACGCGCCTATGATATGTTGACACGTGGACCGGCCGATCAAGTTTAAATGGCCCGGCCCAACTGAAGGCCCACAAGATTTTGCGGACCATAATGGGCTGGCCCAGCTAAAGGCCCACGAGATTTTGCAGACCATAATGGACTGGCCCAGCTAAAGGCCTACAAGATTTTGCGGGCCATAATGGGCCGACCCAGGTAAAGGCCCACAAGATTTTTGTGTGCCCTAATGGGCCGGCCTAGGTAAAGGCCCACAATATTCTTGCGGAACATAATGGGCCGGCCCAGCTAAAGGCCCACGAGATTTCGACGACATTAATGGGCCGGCCTAGCTGTAGGCCCACAAGATTTTGAGGACCCTAGTAGGTCGGCCCATTAACTGGCTACCATGTTTCGGGCCAAATGCCGGCCCATATTTGATCCGACCCATTAATGGCCTGCCACACTCCGGGCCTAATAGTGGCCCATATGAGATCCGGCCCATTAAAAGCATGCCGTGTTCTGGGCCAAATTACGGCCCAGATCAGGTCCGGCCCTTTAAGAGGCTTTGGGCTCAATTATGGCCCATATTAGATTTGGCCCGTCAACTGGACACTATGCTTTTGGGCCCACTAGCTAAAGGCCCACTTAGTAATTCGGCCTGATATTAGTTTTGGCCTGTTAAGGGCCCGTTTAACATTTCGGCCCTATATTAATTTCGGACTGTTAAAAGCCCGTCATATAGTTGGGGCTAACTACGGCCCGGTTTGCATCCGTCCTGCTCGCAGCAGATATCTGATTGGGCCAAACAAGGACCAAGACAATTTTGGCCTGTTAAAAGCCCGTGATTTGATCCGCACAATCATGGGCCGGGGTTCATTTCAGGCTGTTGCGAGCCCGTGAGCTGTTCGGCACGTTTCAGGCCCAACCTACATCGTGATTGCATGACGGCCTGATTATGTACCGTAATTTTAGGTTTGGCCGGTTTACTGCGAAGACAGGATAAATATACAGCAAAATAACTGCAACATCATGAATAAGAAAAAACCTAGACTATACAATAAAGAAATTACGGCATATTACATCCACTGGGCATTAAAGTTTGCCACTATGATAATAAAGCACAAGCAGACAGCAGATTACATACATTGGGCATCAAAGTTCGCCACCAGTGCAAATAAACACACCGACAAAATAATATACAAAACCGACAACACTTCAATAAAAGTTCAAGAAAGGTTAGCCATGCCGGGGAGCTGCAGCGCAAGCAGCTGAGCAAGATGATGAGACTGCGCTTGTTCAACACTTATATCTTCCTCACTCTGAAAGATAAACAAGCAGATAGATGACAGGTTTGGCACATAAAAGTAGCAGTGCTGACAATTCATCACATTTCTTACTGACGAATAAAGTGACATAGTTTAAAATTGCATTAACACAATATGGTATTGTTCAGGTCAAGACATGGAAGGAAATGACATTGTGAAGGAGTTGACAGCTTCACGACACCACTGGATTACAGATCAATAACTCATAAGTATCAACGGTTGGTGTATTGTCAATTTATACCATTTCAGATTGGCAAATAAAGAGACGGTTTAAATAATAGTAGAATGATATGACATTGTTCATAGTTAGGATATTTCAGAATATGACATTGTGCTATAGTGGGTAGGTTCACCACACCACTGGATTACGGATGAAGAACGGAAGCATACATGTAGTGCAAAAGAAGATCACTTGCTCTATATAGTTTAATTTACATGGTATGAAGAAGGAACTTGGTTGTACAACTGAAAACTTAAATTGAGAAAGGACAAACTTTTATTTATGAACTACATAATAAACTTTAAACAAGCAATTTGATGCAAACACCAAAAATAAACAGCTGTTGCAGTCATGCCTAACCAAATATATACAACAAAGTTTGAAGGCTTGAGATGGACGAACTTACATTATTGATGAAGACAGGCTCTATAAAGGCCTTGTCCATGCCGATGGGGGGGGGCAATTCAAGAAGTTTACCACAGAATCTTGTTCAAAAGCATTGCCTTTATTCTACATTTTGTTAATTAAGAGTAAATATAGATGTGATAATATACGAAAAAATGGAGAATATTTAAGATAAGATGAAGAGTGATGCTACATAACCAAGTAGCTATAAATGTAAGTGCAGCGATGCAGGCAAAAGGTACAGCCAAGAGCAATGCACAGCTAAACTTCTTCAGTACCAACCTTATCGTAAGAATAAATATAGATCTGATGTGTAGAAAATGGAGGGCAAAGGAAAATAAGCTGCAGAGTGATGGTACATGAACAACTACTTGTCACTATAAGTACACTGATAAAGTACAGCATGTACTTACAAGAACAATGCAGAGCTAAAAAACATTGGCATTGGATATATTCTACACCAATGTAACCATTCATACAGATCAGATAATTTGGAGCGAACAATTGATAAGCAAGCTATCATGCATACTGCAGTCACATAATGAACCCGGTATGTGTGCAAGTACAGTGATACAGGACAACAGGTACTAACAAGAGCAAAGCAGCGGGCAGCATATTTGTAATATCCTGTCATTCTTGTCAAACCGGAATTCTTCTTCGAGCAGATTATCTGCAAAAAAGATCCATAAGGCACATGCAGAAAAGTAGAAGTTCAAATTTTCATGTGATTTCGTAGACAGTACCTCATCCTGGGAACGAGACCAGTGCATAACAAGGTTTTTCCATTGAATGTCTTCTAAATTTAGCACAGGAGGCTTCACTAGAAATTCGTTTATAGACTTGCCATCAAAGTGTGATTTCCTCAGGTAACACCGATACTGCTGCAATGCTTCCTTGAAAAGCACAAGCAAGCTTTGCTCGTCATGACTATCCATATTGACCCTCGCCTAGTTACAACAATGTAATGTAAATCATTGATGTGTTCAATCAGCAGAAAACAGGAAAATAATAACCATGAATAATAGCACTTACACGTAAGTTGGACAGGAAGATGTGAAAATGGTGTTTGTCTTCACAATAATATTCCCATGATGGGAATATATGCACGTAGTCCCTAACAACATTGAAAGCATTGTCTTTTAAACTGGGAATAAATGGAACAGGGTTCCAATCTGCAGGAATTGACCGTCTCTGCGGTTCGGATAGGTCTTCGGCCGGCGGACTTGCTGTACTTTTTGCTGGAGTGGGTTTTTTCTGTGGTACAGCTGGTGCTATGGCAAATGAAATCGGTATACCTTTTGCTGGAGTGCAGGTCCTGTGTGGTGGAGCTAGTGGTGTGGCCAGTGAAGTATGGCTACAGTCTGCTGGAGTCGGTCCTACGTTTTGTGTCACTAGTTGTACAGGGGTGTTGTCTGATTTCTCCGGCACCACCACGTTTTTCAAGGACTTTGCTGGTGCTCCTTCAGGTTCGGCAATCACCCTCTTCCTTTTTGATGTCTAATGCACAAGAACAACATTTGAGTGGAAAAACATGGTATGATGAAAGATGGAATATGTATTGATAATGGATGGGCATGGCATCTCGACATATATGATGAGTAAACTAGCAGATGGCGGTGCAACAAAGTAGAAGAAATGCAAAGACAACATATGCAAGATACCCGCAATCAATAAAACATTGCCAAATTAGAACAGGCACCTTGATGGGTGAACAGGACAGGCCATCTGCCTTTGACTCCTCGAGGTTAGAATAGTCATGAGGATCATATTCTGAACAAGAATCAACAGGTGGGGAGCGTATGAGTATCATTGCATCCAGAATGGCACTCAATGCCTTGGTGCTAATTTTGTAGGTCATTGCAGCGTTTAGCTTCAAGAGTGGATTGCTGCTAGTGCGACACAAAGCAGCTACACAGATCATAGTGTAGATATAATGGGAAAACCTTAAGCATCAGAGTAAAATCAGCAAAGGGGAACTTGCTGGAAATATATGTGCTAGTATTGCCGGTACGGCTAGAAAGGATTTGGATACCAGCTCTCTTCAAGTGAAGGTGTGGTACTGTTAATATCAGTGTAACTCTCAAAGGCGACACAGCTCCCCGCATTTCCTTGCTATTCTTATAGGATTCAAGTGGGCAGGCCACTACAAATCCTATTCCTATGTTTACAAGATCCTACAAATCAAAGAGGCTCAAAGTGTCCATCACAACCGAGCGTATAGACCTCTACACTGCAAATGTCCCTGCTAATCTTCAGTACAAGGAACATAATGTACTACTATCATACTCCCTCCGTTCCAAAATATAAGTCTTGGTAGAGATTTCCACTATGGATCACATACAGATGTATCCAGATACATTTTAGAGTGTAGATTCACTCATTTTGCTCCATATGTAGTCCATGGTGGAATCTATACAAAGACTTGTATTTAGGAACGGAGAGAGTACATATTAAAGAAGAACGGAAGAGGAACATGGTAAAGAAGAGCAAGCATATTTTGGATAATAAAATGTTGGTTGCACAGTACCCACACATGATGAACCAGAGCGCATTAAGAATGCAACTCCCAGCTGTCTCTCGACCATTTCAGGCGGTTGGATGAAGATCCTATATCTCCTAACCCTTCTTCTTCCTCGTCTCTGATTCTTCCCATACAGAACACCGCACGGGTCGTCTGTCGGACCACCGGCCCCCACCGCCCGTGTTCCTCTGCCACCCCCACCCCTGCCCCAACCCCCACCCGCGTCGAGTTTTCTTCGTTCGGCAAGGCCCCACAACCACCCGAGCCCCTTCGATCGCACCGGCGAACTCCGACGAGCTCTGAAAAATTGACTGACCCAATTTTGAAATTTAGTCTACTGTGATTTAACTAGTGTGGAATATAAAAGGGGAAAACCATAAGCATTGGGAGTATAGTGTTGAGCGTGCCATGGCGGATCTGAAGGTGCAAACCGGACAAAGGCAACTTCGCAACCAAGACAAGAAATCAGAGTAAAGCAGTGGCGATCTATTTTCTTGCTACGATAAATAAGTTGAGCGGATACGAAAGAGTACGACCTCTGGTGCGGCGCCGTGTACGCATCTGCTGAGAATTTGACGGTGCTGTGGTAGCGATGGCTGTCGGCAGCGTGGAAGCAGATCTAGGAGGGTAGACGGTGGCCGTGGGGCGTGGTGGACGAGACGGTCGTAGGAGCGGCACCGGCAAAGTGGACGACAGCGGGGATGAAGCGAGAGGACGGGATGCAAGGATCCCGGTCTGAAGCCGTGGATGAGAGAGTTCGATCTCTTGTAATGGACGGCGGCGTCCGGGTATCAGCTCTGGCATGGTGGAGGAGGACGGCGGTGGATGGGGTGGCAGATGGCGGCGGACGGAGGACGGTGGGGTGGAGAGGGTGTTTTGGTGCCCACTGAGTACGAATGGGGAAAAGGGAGGTAGAGAGGAAGGGGGAACCATATATTCAGGGCGCGCTTGTCTCAAATGCGAGGAAATTTACAAACTTAGCTCCCGTTTCAAATTTCTACTACATCACAGCAACATTAGTCGGTTGGGGATAGGACGGTAATCTCGCATACACCGAATATTTGCCGACAAGAGTTTGTTTTTGGCGCCCACCGTGTATGAATATGAATGGGGGAGGAAGTCGATTTCGGCCGAGGACACAGTGTGTTTTGGCGCCCACCGTGTATGAATCCGGGTGAGAGGCAATTACGTCAAGTTTGGGTGAAATTACAAACCTACCCCTCTCGAAACCGATAGAAATCCAGCAGGTAGGCTTTGCGTGGCAGGGATAGGCAGTAGTGATTTCCATCTCGCAGATTTTGGTTTTAGGCGGTTAGTGCGACTTTCCCCGCTTCATTCAAATTTTGCAGAGTGCACGTTTACCGTGCCAACTCAATTCGAATCCCATTTGTATTCTATTTTTTTCGGGCGAGATCCATTTTCAATTGGAATTACATTCTATATACATCATTTTTAATATATACTTTCAAAAGCACAACACCATTTATACATAAATATGGTTTACAAATGGCATGATCTCAGATTCATAAGGTTGTATCCATCAATTTGGATTTTCAAATATTTGAAACCACTTTATGTTGAAATCCAATGTATGCATTCCTCGCTAACTGTCTCCAATTAATGTGTGTTTCATGCGGTTTTTTTACTTCTCAAACATGTATAATGTGTTTCACACACGCAACATATAGTGTAATCCCATTTAGACATTAATTGCATATAAACCATGCATTGTTTGTAATTGAAGAATCTATGGATCACCAATATTGATAAACTATATAACATAACACGTGTGCCCAAATTCAAATGAATATGCATGTTTGATACACCAATTTGCGTTATGATATTATCGATAGTCGTGATCTTCAGTTTAAATATTTGAATTCCCTTAAATCCAGATATTCGTCTCATATAGCTATCACTCATGCTTATATAGGACTATCTCTCTGGACCTATACGCGTTCATCGTCTCTCAGGTATCTCTCGTGCTACTTGTATGTCGAAAATGATCTTTTATCTTCGTAACACACTGACGGGACTCTCTCCCTCGACCTTCATCACTCTATCTCTCTCTAAGTATATCTTGCTCCCTACTATGTGTCTCTAACTATGATTCTCCATGTGGAATCTCTTTCTCTCAAACAAACACAAAACTTTGTCTCCCGGGGTCTCATTTCTCTCTACTATTCCCATGTGTGCCACTCGCACACCCCTCATACAGAGATGTCTTTCGCTCCTTAGATATGAGAACCTATGACTCTTCCTCTTCAATGTCTCTTTCTCACACACAAACACAAACTCTATCTCCCAGGGTCTCATATTTCTCCATTGTTCTCATGTATGTTGCTCACACACACCCTCTCTCCCTAGAGATATCTTGCGTTCCCTCGTATGTCTCTCTAGCTATCAGTCTCGTTGTGAAATATCTTCCTCTCTTGCAGACACAAAACTCCGTCTCTCTGGATCTCATTTCTCTCTGATATCTGTTTGTATGTAACTCACATGCACCCTCTCTCTATCTCTCTCACACCCACACACATAACCAAGCCTTCTGATTCACTCGACTCCTATCTCTAACGCACACTAGCTAGCATCTTTATATTTCTATTTATCTGTTTCTCCATCAACCTTCTTTCTCTCCCTCACTCTTGATTCCTATCACGCACACTACATATGTTTCTCTCTACATGCAGTCAAGTGCCCTCTCACACACATATATAACTTCACCCTTTGAACCACCCGATGGTCATCTCCAACACCCAAACTAGCGGATGTCCCTCTAGCTAGTATCTCCATCTCTGTATCTATCTGTAGTTTCTCTGTCAACATTTCTTTCTCGCACGGAGTCTTGCTTCCTATCACCCACACTATATATGTCTCTCCATACATATGCATTTATAGGTTGGCCTCTTTTGCACAATCGTTGCGCCTCACTCCCTCTGCTCTCCATAGATGCATGCTCCAGCCCACGCCACTATCTCTTAAAGACAAAAACACATGCTCAATTGTCGGGCCTTCTTCCCTGCATTCTCACATGCATGCATATTGTCATACCGATCCGTCTCTCGCATGTCGTTGATCTTATGACTTATGTCTTCTTTCTTTTATCTCGATCATACGCGCGCGCACACACACACACATCCCATGTATACATGTATACCTCTCACACATGCACGTTCAAGGTCTCTATGTCTCCATACGCAGTTAATTACCCTCAATCCTAACGCCACATCAAATCGTTCTCCTCTTTTGTGCACATAACTTCAGCCTGGATGGGTAAAACACACACTCACACTTAAAAATCTCCTTCTAGCTACCCCCCCCCCTCGCCTCTCACTCTTCCCCTATACCAATTCTATGAAGGCGTATTCACTTCTCTGAAGGCGTATTCTCAGAAGGGTGCTTTCTCTTTTTCAGCTCAGCCGGCCAAAGTGCATATTTTGTGAACGTTCACTGCTTTAGTTGCTTTTCTGCCTAAAAAGTGAACGGCCACAACTTTGCGCTCGTAACTCCGATTGAGGTGATTCCAACGCTCACGTTCTCTGTTCGTCGAGCTCTTTCCGTTGGCACCATTTTCATAATGTTTTCACACAGTGTAAATGACCATTTTTCCCTTGCCCATAAACAGCCCCCTCTGAGAGAGAACTGTTTCCGGCAACTCTTTCCGCGGCCGTTTCACACTTCTTCCCGGAGCACTTGTCGACCCCAGGCAAGCCAACATCTTATCATGAGCCCCGAAATTGCATGTTGACTTTGCTTGGACCTTGTTTATGTGTAGTTACAGTTGTTCCTTATCGTTTGCGTCTGCAGTTATTCTATTATGATTATCATGCATACTTATGTTTTCATGATATCTTTTGTCGTGCTAATTAGAATGTTATTATTGATAATGCCATGTCACTACTCTACTTTATTTTCATGACTTCGTTATAAAATTATATGATGATTGTAATGCACCATTGATATGCTAGTACTTGGTAATGTCATGTTCCTTATGTTATAGTTGTGCACTTGAGAAGTTTGACATTTTGTCCATGCATTTGTATGCTTCATGCTCATTGTTGCATTCATGTTAAATATGTTCGTGATGATGGAGAAGATAATAATATGACTTAATAATAAGAATACTCCTCCGTCATCGATGGGGTCGAGTCATAGTGCCACCAAATCGAACTTCTTCAGTGCAGCCACATTTTGCCTTTATGGGAAGGCCCTAATGCGATCTATTGTCATGCCTCTCGTCGGTGCCTCCATAGAGGAAAGGTTATGGGTGCACGCTACCCTGATCAGGTAGGCGGACATAAGCCTTGTGTGCTCGGGTTTGGATTTGAGCTCATGTCCTCGTTTAGGACCGTTTTGTTTTGCCACGATGGTGGCCGTTTTGCCACGACGGTGGCCGTTGGTGTCTTTGGTAGACACGGGGCCACCCAGGACTTAGCCTAGTGGGGAGTCGGAGTAGCCGGGAGAGTGTCACGGCAGTTGGTCAGTTTTGTCGGAACGTCGTTGGTCCACCCGAATGGGAGTGCGAGGCCATGGGTTCCATGGTGTGGGTACAGTGCGCTACCTCTACAGAGTGTTTATTAAGTCTATCGATAGCAGCACGGTTCGTAGTAGGTCACACTGTAGGGTCTTGGTCGAAATGGAGGATAAACCCGAAATAATTAAGTTAATTAATGTGGTAACAAGAATGTGGTGACTTGGAGTATGAGATAGTCTTGAGAAGTCACGGCGATGTTTTGATATGATCACGAGACGAGGTCTCGGTGAGTGTTGGAGACCAAGTGTTGGTCATGGTTGTGATCGCCGGAAAGATCACCATTTGAGACCAAGTGTTGGTCATAGTTGTGATTGCCGGAAAGATCACCGTTTTGTTACAAGGTAACCCATTCAACCGAGTGTGGTTCCGTTCGTGATCACCGTTCGGTTGCGAGACAACACGTTGGTAAGTGAGTCCGAGGGACTCAGTGCACAAGTTTGGTTGCATTACTTGTGTAATATGTTGCATTTAAAGAACCATGTCTGAACATGAGATGGTTGCATAAATTTAACATGTTATGTCTGCTTTGAATATGACTGGTAGTTTGTATGTAACATAGTTTCGTGATGCCATGCCCTGCTTTGATTGATATGTTAAATTATGCCATGAGTGAGATGATATGCTACGTTTTACTGTTGCCATGTTAGAAGCATGTTTTGATATGCCATGTGATTACCATGTTAGTAGATGCTATGATGTTTTTCATGCTTAGTTGATCTTTATCATTCCATGTTTAGTAATTGATATGAGATAGGTTGTTGCATGCACTTGGTTCTTGCTTTGTCTTCTGCTTGTTTCGATGCTATGTATTTGGTTGTCTTGCAAGTACATTCAATATACTGACCTGGCATGTCATGCCAGTTTTGTAGGTCATACCTGAAGTGTTCGCTTGACCCGTCGTGCTAGGCCGTAACCTTGCTAGTCCTGTGAGTTGTGGAGCCCATCCAGAGTTGTTATGTTGCCAAACCATGACTTTCACCGCCATTTAAATAGCCTTAGGGCTATGCCAGATAATTGTATTCATGAATGATGTAATCTTCTATACATGTATTTGATGAATATTCTTGTACGTGGAATGATGTATTATGGACCTGTCGTGCGTCAGGTGTTATCCTGGGCTGACGTGCGAAGGCCACCTGCTCCATGCGGATCGGGGTGCCACGGGACATTGTATCAGAGCAGCCAGGCTGGCATAGGTTATCCTAGTATTAGAACACCGCTACAATTAAATCGTAATGACCCTAAGGGATTTGACCCATCCCTGGCATCCGGCATGGCCACTGTTAATCCATAGGTGGCGTAGTCGGGACCGACACGTCCTCACCCCGCTATCCCCACCTAGTTAACCGTGGAACGAATAACAACCATATCCTTTCTAGTAGGCCACACCGCTTTCCCTTTGCCATTAAGGGAAAGGGGGCACACGAAGCGGGCATGTCCCGCATAGCTGCCTATAAAAGCCCCCTTTTCCACTAGTCGTATCGCGCTCTTCTCATTTAGCCATGTCCCTGCAAAGAAGCCTAGCTAGTAACACTCCAGCCGCACCTTCAAAGCTACCAAGTTTCACACCCGCACAACTGTCGTCAACCATACTGGCTTTCCACCCCTTCTTGCTGAAATGCTCGCCAAAGCCTTTGGCTATAATGCTAGCCCCGATTACCTGGTGTTCCAGTCGACACCCGTTCCTCACCTTCATCGCTATGATGCAAGAGTGCACATCGGCCCAGGTCCCCAAGTAGATGGCCAGCCGTTGGTTTTTCAGGGTAGAGCCATGCCTACCACTGATTTGGCCATTTAGGCCGCTACCTCCGAACTAAGTTCCCGCATGTGGCAGAGAAGAGGGAGTTCTGTTTCTTCCCCGTGGTGACAGAAGCAGGAATTCAACCTTCTCCCACTATCCAAGGGGATGACCCTGCAATCGCCCGCCTGGTGCAATATATCACTGCCCAGGGGACGATGATTTCAAAGATGCTTGTCGAATTCAGAACCATGGACAACGATGTGGTACGAGTTGTCAAAGAAGCTTATCGTGAGGCCCGTAAATTCGCATCTCAAGCTGTTCACCCAACGCCATCCGAGCCAGTGCTACCCTCTCAGCCTGTATTGTGGCCTCGGCCAAACATCATCACCCTCGACAAGGCTCTCTACTGAATCCACCAGCAACATATGCTTGGATCAATTTCAGCCACACCCCCAGTAGCCGAACCCCAACCCATAGTGCTGTCGGATGATGAAGAGGGAGATTGGCTCAGTCTTCGTCCTCCCGGAGAACCCCAGCAAGGCAAGCCCTCAGCTTGACCTCAGCCGCGCAATCAGTTGTTTCTGCAAGTAGGTTGGTCTGTCGGTTCATCCCTAGTATGAGGATAGAACCATGTATCCCGGAGTGAGTAGTTTCGTTTAGTGCGTAGAGCGCTCGTGCTTTGTTGTATGCTTGCACTGTTTGTAAACCGTGATGTGTTTATGTATGCTTTCTTGCTTTTGATTTTTGTGCTTGTTTTTGTTTGTCTCTCTGTCAAACAGAGGTGTTTGACAGGGTTGGCAATGTGTGCTAACAAGATTTTAACCAGTAGAGCACATACACTAAAAACAACATTGGCTCGTCCCGAGTCTTTAATAAAATGTGCGCTGGTGTAGGTATACGTATACTAGGATTACATATACCCACTGACATTAAACACTTTAGTATGATTTGTCCGGTGTGTTTTTCCTTTTTTTGCATGTTTATTGCCTCTGTTTGTTTGCTAGTTTAGATTATACTGCATACTGCACGCATACCCGGTTCACCCATGAGTATCTTAGGGCAGTACTCGAGGGAATGCAAAGTCACATATCACTATCTATCTGTGCATACCCCGTGTGCCGGATTTTCAAATCCAGAGCCTCGTAGAGGCATTTCCGTCTGGCAATTCCTCGTCTCTAATTATTTTCCCCGATTTCATTTCCGGAGGAACACTGCCAACTTTATTTCACTCGATCCAGTACATCTACCCCGATACAGATTTCAACTCCGATTCTACCTCGACACCTACTTTTTCATGGAGCAATCCGCGAAATTTTCCCGTACCCCCATGTGCTTCCTGAGCTGCTACAGCCACCTCGCCTGCATCTGGACCCCACCCCCACCATCGTCTCTGCCTTGCGTGGCGTAGGAAAGTTGCCACCCCCGCTCCACCGCCGCACGTGATTACTCCGCCGACGCAAAGCGATGAAGGATCTTCTCCTGCATCTCGAGCCATCGCACCCAGCCGCGCGTTGTCCCGAGCCCGATCATTCCTGATAAGAATCAGCAGGAGGATCGATGAGCCGATGAGCGTGCCCAGCAGCACCGCGAGGAACAACCGCAGCGCCGCCAAGAACATTTCCTCGCCGAAGGAGCTCAGCTCGATCGCGTCCAAACCGAAGAGGTAGTAGAGCGGCATGTGTTGGTGTGTTGGAGGAAAGTCGTGCTGTCGTCTTTCATAGCCCAACCCCGGTGTACGGTGAGCGAGGTCCAGGAGAATCGCTCGTCGCTCGATCACCGGCGTCCAGGAGGGGAATCCGCGAGCAGTGCCGACAAGGTGCTAGCCCGCGACGTGAGTGCTCGCTGCACCGGCGCCGTCCACGCCGCGCACTACGGCACTAGGGTCCTCATCACCCTAGGAGCTAGATGCGCGCTGCGCCAAGCCGCACGTGGAGCAGCGACGAAGAAAAAAGAGCAAGCTGGAGGTAGAAGAAGGAGGCTGCCAGTGGGCACTACACCTACGTGTCAGCAGGTGAAGCCACTATTCGTTGGGGTGCATCTAGAAATTTTTTGGGAGTCAGATCTTGAGTGCCCCTAGCCGTGGAGATAACCCTGTTTTGCCCATATATCTCTCTGGGTGTACCAATTATCGGTGCCCCAACTCGTTTGAATTTAACCAAAGTGTTAAAAATTAATCCCGAGGTTTTCCCCCAGAGTGGTTATTCTTTCATTTGTGTTGTATCCCTAGGAATCTCGAGGACGAGATTCTTTTTAAGGGGAGAAGGTTTGTAACAGCCCTGAAATTGGGTTATCAATTTTTGTGCTGTTATTCCTTCCTGGCACTCATTTTCAAAAAAAAAAATCCTCCTGAGTTTGCTAGATGACTATGATCATTCTTGTCATTTCCATCCTTTCAAAACCTTGCTCATGTCTTTGTTAGTGTGCAAGACCTCCTTTGCATCAGCTCAAATCCTCTCAAACCCTAAATTCCAAATTTTTGAATTTGGATATGTCCTTTGTGCTTACAAAGGAGCCATCATTTTCTTTGATCTGTTGATCCTCCCAATTGTTCCCAGAGATCCTCCTATCTTTCTGAGCCTTGGATGTGCAAAAATATTGCAAAGTCCCATGCAATATTTTTGAATTGTCATTTATTCCTTTTCTTGCCTTTCCGAGGTATAAAATCCAAAGACATAGCTAGCCATCTCCTAAATTCATGAGAATTGGTGGAGTTGATACTTATGCCTAATCCAAGCTCTAGCAAAATTAAATAAGGAAAATTGCCTTTTCCTATTTAATGCCAATATTGCATTTCTACCATTTTCCAAAGGAACTACTATTTTTATAGCAGAGACAACTCCCACATAAATTGTGGAGCTTGTCCTTGCTATATATTAACTAGTTCCATCCTAATCTTATGATTCTATAGTTCAAAATTGGGCACATGATCCAATGCAAGTTTCTGTCATCTCTGAAATTGTGCAAAGGAAGTACTTTATTCCTTATTCCAATGGAGTTGTAATTTGGCAGGGTGATTAACATTGTTAAATAACCAATGGATGCCAACTATGAGCTCAATCCATTCCTCCTAGCTCCCTGTGCAATTTTTCAAAGTTTTTGACCAGAACACAACTTTGTGAAGGAAGTACCTTCATAAAGTTTCCAAATGGGATGAAACTTTTCCATCCTCTCAAGTATCTAAAATAATTAGCCTCCACCTACATTCAGTTCATTTAATTGAACTATGTGAGCACAGGAGCAATTCTTGGTTTGTGTCCGATGTTTCAGTTTCTAAAGCAAGTGCATCTGATATTGCTCCATTATGGCTGAAAATATTCTCAAGCCTTCTCCTATCCATATAACCCCTCTCCAAAAAAAATTGGCTCATTTCAGTTAGCCATTTTCCCTGAGGATTTTTCTCAATTTTCTGGGCAAAAATGATAGCTGTGAAGGAAGTACCATTTTTGCAAGTCCGTTTGGTATGATATTTTTGCAGCATATACCTATGATCAAATCATCAGGTTTTGCCAAGTTTTAGCTCAATCCATAACTCCCATTGAGTGCTTATTCATGATTTAGTTTCTGTGTCAGATTTAGCAGTTGTACTCCCAGGATCGTAGTCCTAATGACTTCATAACTCCCAGGATCATAGTCCTTTCAACCCTGAGCCTCTCAGACAACAAATTTACCTTTTACCCTCTCTAGTTTACTCTCTAGAGTGTGGGCAAGTTTGCAACAGTAAACTTGTGGAGCTTGATTTACTCATCTGAATTTGTCTTTGTCCATTTCTTTACTGTAGTAACACTCTATCTTCGATGAACTACGCGGTAGACATGAGCGGGCATCAGTAAAAACTCCGGAGCGCGTCTTGTCCGTGGTGATCAAGAGTGTAGCCAACCCAAAATGATGGTCTAGCCACTGTTCTCGTTCGCAACGCTGCTCCCACCGGCTCTGGCCTCGCCATTAATGTCCTACAGTCCCCCCCCTCGTCGTCGCCTTCCCCCTGTTTTCTTTTCCGGCGAGCCATGCCAACGACCGAATAGTGCGCTCCTATGCACCGTCTCCTTCCTCCCCGGTGTCCTCTTCCTCCTTTAGTCTCCGAGCGTTTCTCGTCTCCGTGAGCCTCTGGCACTCATCCACTTCCCCATCGTCGACTTCCGGTGCGTCCCCGTGACTGCTGCGGCCGGCAGAGCCGTGGCCGGACTCGCTCGGCGGCGACCAGCTCGGGTGCCTTTGCCCCGGCTATATATAGCCCGCCCTCGACCCTCTGGAGATCATCAGCAGCCTCTGCCCACCTCTCTACGCCTCCCCACGCTCCTCATTTCGCCCCCGGAGCTTCTCCTCGACCACCACCACTGACGTGGCCGCCGCCTCGGGTCTCGCCCGATTCTAGCAATGCCACGCCCCTCCCTCCATTCCACCTCCACCACTTCATCCCTCAGGCTCAGGCGAACCCCCCCCCCCATAGCCTCAGCGCTTTCCCTACTCCACCGTAGCTTCTCTGTCTCCGGCGGCCGAAGCCTCCCTCCGCGGCGTGCCTTCCTGCTCCCGCTATGATGCTGGTCGGCGGCAGCGGCTACCACCCTGAGATGTCTCTCTCCTTCCTAAGCATCTGGGTAGGTCGGCCGTCACGAGCAGTGGCCGGAGTCGCCAGCGCTCGCCATCGGGGCAATCCCCTTCCTCGGCCTCATTCGATCCCGAGCGGGAGGAAGAAGAAACCAGGCCAGGCGGGCCCCTTCCTGCGTGGCCCCACCTGTCAGCGACCGTAGGGCCTGTCCCAGTGCCACATCAGTTAAGTGGCGGCGCCTCCGCCGCGAAGCCGTTTTCCCCAGTCTGAAAACGTATTGTTCCCTGAGTCCGTTTCCCAGGTTAGAAAGCGCATTCTTTTATTCTTTTAGATGAAAATACGTTTTCACTTCTCTGAAGGCGTATTCTCAGAAGGGCGCTTTCTCTTTTTCAGCTCAGCCGGCCGAAGTGCTTATTTTGTGAACGTTCACTGCTTTAGTTGCTTTTATTGTGTAAAAAGCGAACGGCCACAACTTTGCGCTCATAACTCCGATTGAGGTGATTCCAACACTCATGTTCTCTGTTCGTCCAGCTATTTCCTTTGGTATCATTTTCAAAATATTTTCACATAGTGAAAATGAACACTTTGCCCTTGCCCGTAAACAGCCCCCTCCGAGAGAGAACTATTTCCGACAACTCTTTCCATGGCCGTTTCACACTTCTTCCCGGAGCACTTGTAGACCCCAGGAAAGCCAACCTCTTATCATGAGCCCCAAACTTGCATGTTGACTTTGCTTGCACCTTGTGTGTGTGTAGTTACAGTTGTTCCTTATCGTTTTCGTCTGCAGTTATTCTGTTATGATTATCATGCTTGCTTATGTTTTCATGATATCTTTTGCCATGCTAATTAGAATGTTATTATTGATAATGCCATGACACTACTCTACTTTATTTTCATGACATCGTTATAAAATGCTACGATGATTGTAATGCACTGTTGATATGCTAGTACTTGGTAATGTCATGTTCCTTATGTTATAGTTGTGCACTTGAGAAGTTTGACATTTTGTCCATGCATTTGTATGTTGCATGCTCATTGTTGCATTCATGTTAAATATGTCCATGATGATGGAGAAGATAATAATATGACTTAATAATAACAAAACTCCTCCGTCATCGATGGGATCGAGTCATAGTGCCACCAAATCGAACTTCTTCAGTGCAGCCACATTTTGCCTTTATGGGAAGGCCCTAATGCGATCTATTGCCGTGCCTCTGATCAGGTAGGAGGACATAAGCCTTGTGTGCCCGGGTTTGGATTTGAGCTCGTGTCCCCGTTTGGGACCGTTTTGTTTTGCCACGATGGTGGCCGTCGGTGTCTTTGGTAGACACGGGGCCACCCAGGACTTAGCCCAGTGGGGAGTCGGAGTGGCCAGGAGAGTGTCATGGCAATAGGTCGGTTTTGTCGGAACGCCGTTGGTCCACCCGAATGGGAGTGTGAGGCCATGGGTTCCATGGTGTGTGGTACAGTGCTCTACCTCTGCAGGGTGTTTATTAAGTCTATCGATAGCAGCACAGTCCGTAGTAGGTCACACTATCGGGTCTTGGTCAAAATGGAGTATAAACCTGAAATAATTAAGTTAATTAATGTGGTAACAAGAATGTGGTGACTTGGACTATGAGATAGTCGTGAGAAGTCACGCCGATGTTTTGATATGATCACGAGACGAGGTCTCGGTGAGTCTTGGAGACCAAGTGTTGGTCATGGTTGTGATCGTAGGAAAGATCACCATTTGAGACCAAGTGTTGGTCATGGTTGTGCTCGCCTCAAAGATCGTCGTTTGGTTACAAGGTAACCCGTTGAACCGAGTGTGGTACCGTTCGTGATCCGTGAGTGATCACTATTCGATTGCGAGACGACCCGTTGGTAAGAGAGTGCGAGGGACTTAGTCCACAAGTTTGGTTGCATTACTTAAGTAATATGTTGCATTTAAATAACCATGGCCGAACAGGAGATGGTTGCATAAAGTTAACATGTTATGTCTGCTTTGAATATGACTGGTTGTTTGTATGTAACATAGTTTCATGATGCCATGCCCTGCTTTGATTGATATGTTGAATTATGCCATGATTGAGATGATATTTTATGTTTTACTGTTGCCATGTTAGAAGCATGTTTTGATATGCCATGTGATTACCATGTTAGTAGCTGCTATGATGTTGTTCATGCTTAGTTGATCTTTATCATGCCATGTTTAGTAATTGATATGAGATAGGTTGTTGCATGCACTTGGTTCTTTCTTTGTCTTCTACTTGTTTGGATGCTATGTATTTGGTTGTATTGCAAGTACATTCAATGTACTGACCTGTCATGTCATGCCAGTTTCGTAGGTCATACCCAAAGTGTTCGCTTGACCCGTCGTGCTAGGCCGTAACCTTGCTAGTCCTCTGAGTTGTGGAGCCCAGCCAGATTTGTTATATTGCCAAACCAAGACTTCCGCCGCCATTTCAATATCCTTGGAGCTATGCCAGATAATTGTATTCATCAATGATGTAATCTTCTATATATGTATTTGATGAATATTCTTGTACCTGGAATGATGTATTATGGACCTGTCGTGCGTCAGGTGTTAACTTGGGCTGACGTGCGAAGGCCCGCTGCTCCATGTGGATCGGGGTGCCACACGGTGCTCCAATGGAGTTCGATGAGAATAAAGTGGAGACCCACGTGAGGGAGACGGATCTCTCGGTGGTGTACACCATCGACCCGGCCGTGGTGGACCACTACATCAATAGCATTGAGTAGTTGCTTGCTCGAGACAAGTATAGGGTGGTCGGCATCGACCTTCAGTACACCGCCGGTCGTCCCGACCGTTTCAACAGGTTTGTCAATAGCACTGACTACAAGTTTTCCATGGTGGAAACCACCGACGATGTAAAAGCGCTCAGGGTTACGGGCTTGGCTTGCAAGAACCTTGTCGAAATCCATGAGCACTACAGGGTCTGGGGCTGCACGAAGGACTCCCTGGTTGAACTCGCTTCGGCCATCATCGACCCCTACTACGAAAAGATAAAGTAGGATGCCCAGAGAACAAGTCATGTATCCTGGCATAGGGCCTGGATGTGGCAACTGGATGAACCTCACCTCAGGTTCACGGCCAAGAGCGTGTACACATGCTACAAGTGCCTCGTTACCCAAATCGACGAACCCGGATCGAGCCACAACCAGAGAAAGCGTCACAAGAAGTAGATGATGATCAGATGATCATTTATGCTAGTTAATAATGCATGTAATATATAGTTTACTTTATTGGTCTGTGGAAATGCCATGTGTGTAGTAGCCACCTATGTAAGTGGATGTTTAATTTGGTTATGCAACCATGTCCTTATAAGTGTGTGTGTATATATATATATATATATGTTGTTCTATATGCAAGCTTCTCCTCGTTCGGCAAGTTGACGGGACACAACAAAGTAATGCTAGACCATGCTGCCTCCTCTCCGGTTAACATGGCTTAATTTCAAACGAGATAAATACATTGCCGGTCACTGTATATTTGTAAAAATACGGTCAGTGGACTTCATAATACACTCATTGCGCTCAATATATATATTTTCCGGTATTCATACGGTCACTAGCTCACCCTGACTGAGTATGTGTGTGCACGCACGTGTAGGTTGAGCACTTGAGCGTCACCGTGTGTGTTCCGTCGTGTGCTCGGACATGCATGCATTAGGGTGTCGCGCGCATTTTTGCGTATATGTGTACGTGTGACTGTTCCATACACGTAGGGGGAGTACATGTAGGGGCCACTAAGGAGCAGTCAAATCACACAGTATGTTAGTCGGAAGAAGCAACCATCATTTCACTCTTGAATGACACGTACGCAATATAAAATGGTTGATATGGAGAGAAAAAGAAAACCACTAGCAGGGTGCGTGTGAGAGACGGGTTAGGAGGTGAATGACACGTGGACCCAGGGGGTGGCTGGCCCACCTATCATACAGCCAAAGGCAGGTGTCGTAGAGGGCCGAGGAGTAGTACGAAATCCTATGCACCTACGCACGCTAACCAAGGGTTGAGTGATCACTCGAATCGCAAGATCAGTTGACTAGAAGCTACGCTAGACCCATGGAGGCGATGAGCGCGAGCATCAGCCGGCTGTGCCAGATGGTCCACGACGCCGGCCTGCGGCCCGGCAGGTAGTATTTCTTGAGGCCGCCAGGGCGAGGGGCCGCTTGGACGACAGCTTCGCATCCTTGTTCGACGAGGTCCTCGTCGGTTTCCTCGAGAAGTTCACCGTAGTCAAGAAGCTTGCGGACGACATTGACGTAAGTCTCCAGCTGACGCGCCTAGGCTCTGCGATGCCCGCCACCCTCAACGGCCACTATGGTAACAACCTCTTCGACGCACTGGTGGCCCTGCGACTGCCCGTCGCCGCGCCGGAGAATGTCCACCTCGAGGTCGCGCTCGCCGCGCAGCGCTTGGCGCAGCAAGACACCATCGACATAATCACCCACGTCTACGCGCAAATCGTCCACAAGGACTAGTACATGCAAGAGGAGGATGATAGGACGCTGGCCTTCTTGGAGCGCATGGCAACCTTGGACGGCACTGTTCAGAAGCACGTTGAGGTCGCCGCCAACGCTGCTGCTCCTCACATGTCGGTTGGTGACCCGGCGCACTAGGGCGTGAGGATGTTGTTGAACGTTGATGGATCCGTATGTATTTTTATCCTTCCGTCAAATCCATGTAGTAGTATATGATACTACAGTAATTATCTTACCTTTCGCATCAACTTCATAATTTTCGTACGTACTCCATGCATGAACGGCGCCAGAAGCAAACTTCTCATTACTCTAGGCAAAATCGTTATTTTCTATCTATCGGTCGCGCCATGAAGCAGAACCAAATTTTACAAGTTACGAGTTAAAAAGGAAAAGCCTGCCGTGTTCGCGTCGCACCCCCACACGGTTGGTCCGGCACGCCGCTCAAGTGGGAATGCGTGAGGTGTTGCATTTTCACTTACAAGTGGGACCGCAGTTGAGCAAACCGACTATCGGCAAACCCCCACCCCGCCCACCGCGCGATGGCTGAGAAAAGAGGACAGGAGGGAGAAGAGATGGCTGTAGCACGAACTCCAAGAAAATTGGTGTCGGATGGGACTCGTGTGGGTGGTGTGTGCCATACTGCTAGACGTGAATGCTAGTTATGGCCCATGCCACCCCACTATATCGAGCCTATATCGAGGTACGTAGAACAAATTTCCTGCAGTCCGTGCTCAGCCCTCCTCTATCTCTCTTCTCAGCCAGCCAGTGGACGTGCGGAGCCCATCGTCTGTTTGCTCACATGCGGCCCCACATGTCAGTGAAAACGCAAGACGACCCACTGAACCTGCACATCTTTCACCTCGACGTGCTGGTGATGAAAAACAAATCCAATAAAGATCTTCGGTGGCCGCTTTTGGAGTTACTCAAGAGTAGTAAGATTATTTACAGTTTAACCCAAGATGCATATCTCGTGGCTTCAACTACCACTCTATTTTCTTTCATGACACGACCTGGATGTTGGATGTCCCACATGTCGGCAAAAGGAGGAAGAACCCGACCAAATCTTCGGTTCTGATCTCGGATTAGACTAGTTGTGCTAGCTTAAAAAATTTATTGTGTACTCCCTCCATTCCAAAATACTTGACTTCCATTTTTCCAAAAATGGATGTACCTATATACTAAGACATGTCTAGATACATATATATTTTGACAAATAGAAGGCATGTAGTATTGTGCAACGGAGGGAGTAGAATGGATGCAAGTTTTTGTATTGGGAAGAAGAGTACATCCATATATTGATAGAGCGCAATTTAGTAGATGTTCTATCACTTTTAGCTAGTATAGAATAGAGGCTAGACATGAGACTAGATGCGAGAAAGCAGCGTCTACTTCTTTACACTCGAAGAAGAAAGAAGCACGCAAGATCGAGCCTCCGCAGATCAACAATGAATGCATCGAGAAGGCACTAATCCAAGTTACTACAGGAGTAGTCAAAATTATCATTGTAGTTCGTGCAAAACGGAGGTCCGTTTGGGGTCGTGCGTTGGAGTTGGCCTTACAAGTGGGACCGCAGTTAAGGAAACCGACTATCGGCAAACCCCCACCTCGCCCGCCACGCGATGGCTGAAGTTAGAGAAACGACGAGGTTGAAGAGATTGCTCTCGCACGGACTCCAAGAAATAATATGGTGTCAGATGGATGTCGTGGTGGTGGCGTGTGCCGTACTCCTGGACGTGAATGCTTGTTCTGGCCCATACCACCCTACTACTCCTACTACCACTACAACAAAAACACCAGGTATGGTCGCTTTTTCTGGGGCGCTTTTTTATTCATCTCTACGCTCATGAACACTGACGACCTAAAGACACTTCTTAAGACGTTTAGAAAGCGCCACAAACTTTTGATTTTAATTAGGCTAAAAAATAAGTATTTTAGTTTTAATTAACTTTAAGAGACGATCTGTGAAACGCTTTATGTGCGCCTCTGCTCTTCGAGAAGATTTGTGAAACGTCTTAATGTGCGACTCTGTTCTTATCATAGATTTAAGAAAACTTTGAATAATTATTTTTTCAACCCAGATATCTATGAAAATTAGCTGTACTAAACTTTGGATAATGCTACTTTGTTATTTGATTGTGACTTTAAACATCCCCTCTGTAATGTGCTTCTATGTCCCTGCAAAAAAAAGTTGTTTGTCTATGTATATTTGTGAATTGGTGTACGTATGAGGAAAGCCCATTGGATTTTCATATGAAGCCATCTCAAAAATATTTTGCATGGTAATATATGTCTCAATCATATCATAAAAATTAAAATACAAGTCACATAAAGACCACCAAGACAAAAGTGAAAAGACAGCAGAACGTCTCTGAGCTTAATACCAACGTCCGTCACCTGTCTCCAGCACCATCATATCAGCCACCGAAAGAAAAAATGACGGATCACCTTCTCACCTGAGATCGACGCAACTACATTGTTGATATACAACTTTGCAGACCTTCAAGGTGGCTCGCCATAGACGAAACCATTACCGTTGAATGAATTAGACCGGGGCAACACCCCGGACACGTCATCGAATTCCAGATCTGGCACCCACATGACTAAGACGTCGGAGGAGAAAACCATACCTGCCATCCACGAACCACGGGCCCAGCACACGTTCCATCTTTCAGATGCCATTGTTGCAGACCACAATCTGCATCCGCTCCTCGACTACCTCCCAAGCTCCGCGCCGACGTTGGAGCATACGCCGGCGCAACGACGGAGCACGAGGATACATGTCCACCACAGGGATGCCGCCGACGCCACGACATCCCCGCTTGAACATACCGATTCCCGGATCCTTCACCGACAATAGAGATGATTGCCTCGCCGAAGAAGAATCCGGAGTTTCTTTATTCAGCATCATCATCGCCACCGCTGAAGGCAAGACGTCGAACGATTCAAAACCCTAAACTTTTTGGGCCCTAAAACCTAAAGGTAAAATAATCCACACGTACGGGTTCAGGTGATCCCCTCACCACCGACGACCAAAAAGTCGTTAGCAGAGAAGAGCCCCCAGAAGACGGCGCAGGAAGGAGCGGCTCTCCTGTGGCGGCGGTTAGGCCTCGCTACATGAGGAAAACTTTTCAGACTCCACCAAAGACTGAGATACGATTCAGAAAGCCATCCCAATCACCCAACGAATGCAATGGACGGCTGCTATGCCAGGTCGTATACAATTCGTAAAAGAACAGTCGTAGATGTAGCAAGGCTGATGTATATTATTTGATTGAAAAAAAGGGGCTGACGTATATTATACTACGTACTTTTTTAGGAGGAATATATTATACTACCTCTGTGATACGCAACTCCCTAAAATGATAAAAGAAATCAGCAGTTAGGGCCGCCGCCGCTCGGCGCCTCGGCAACAGCAGTCGATCTCCCGCCGCCGTTTGGCCCAGCCAGAGCCATCGTCGTCGCTCGCCCCCTCTACCATAGATCTCACGCCGTCGCGCTCCCCCGGCCAATGATCTGACGCCGCCGCAACTCGCCCCCAGCCCGAACTCCGGCGTCGCCCGACTCTGATCCCCCGCCGGCCCTCCGGCCAGAGCTCCACCGCCGCTCGACCACTCCTCCTAGACAAGTTCCCCCGCCGCTCGATGCTGGTCGCCTCCCTACAGCGCAAGCTCCTCTGCCACCTGACGCCGGTCTGCCCCAGGCCAAGCTCCCCGATCCCCTGACGCCGGTTGCAGCCCGACATCGCTCCCCCCAACGCCAGGCTCCGCCGGTTGCAGCCCGACACCGCTCCCCCCAACGCCAGGCTCCGCCGGCCGCAGAATACTCTACCCGGACGACTCCTCTCTCGCTTTGCTGCCGACCTTGGCAATGAGCTCGCCGACACACCTCTGCTGCTAGGAGCTTGTCCACAGGTTGTTCTTCTCATTTTTCTATCTCCATATCATGTGAAATATAGCTCAAATTGCGATATGTCACCTCTGTTTTCCCTTTCTGTCTTTGCAGTGATGCACTGTATTGGTGAAATTTGAAATCAGTGAATACTTTTTGGTGATTGGATGAGAATTGTTGTTAAAAACAGTGCGGACTGTTGATTCGATGGCAATTGTTGATGACATGATATTTTTGAAGTTGATCTGGTTAGGGGGAGCTGCATATGTCATGCCACACAAGAGTATTTTTCTTTTTTTAGCAAGAGAAACCACTGGATATTACTTAGATTTTTAGTAACTGGTTATACCAGCTAGCCTTCTGTTCTGCTGTTTGTCAAGCATTGGGGAATATACATCCATATTTGTCATTTATGATATTTTCTTTATGTACTTCACATAAATTCTATTACTCTAGTAAAGACACATCTCCACTTATGTTTTCCAGTGTAAGATGAAAGATTGGGTAGATCCTATTATACAATTTGAACCTTAGTATCTATTGCACAGTTTAAAATATTCATATATACCTATGTTTAATGTACAAGAGCATATGGAAATTACAAACTGATCGATTTTGCTTTCATTACTATGAGTGGTAGCTCAGCTTTGAGAATGTTGCAGGGCAGAGTGTTTCTCTTAGGAAAAAAGGTTGTTGTGGCAAAGAAAGGGAAAGGGAAAAAGAAGGGCAAAGATAGTGAAAAAGCAACTGAAGGTCCTGAAAAACAGAAGCGTAAAAGAGCGCCTAACAAGAAATCAGGTAATGTCGCACGTAAACCTGAGAAGAAGCCTGAGGATTGTTTCAAAAAGAAGTCAATATACTTTGATTTGGAATACTGGGAGTACAACAAGTTAAGGCAAAATCTAGATGTAATGCATATTGAGAAAAAACATCTGTGAAAATTTAATTGGAACCTTACTGGATATTGATTCTAAAACAAAGGATGGCCTTAATGCACGACTTGACTTGGGAGAAATTAGAATTCGATCTAGCCTTCAACCTGATGAAGGTGATAAGGGTAAAACTAAATTGCCGCATGGACCTTTTAATATGTATAAAGAAAAGAAGGAGATTCTTTGTACAGTGATTAAGAATTGTAGGACACCTGATGGTTATGCATCAAACTTTTCGAGGTGTGTGAACATGAAAGAATTAACATTGACTGGCCACAAAATCCATGACTGTCATGTTATTCTAGAAGACAACCTTCCTGTGGCACTTTTAAACTATTATCCCAGTAAAGATGTCATGATAATAGTTGTTGAGCTGGCTAATTTCTTCAAGAAGCTATGCTCCAAAGTGTTAGATGTCTCTGAGCTTGACAAACTGCAAGAGAGTATTGTGAAGACACTTTGTAATATGGAAAAAGTTTTTCTTCCATCGTTTTTTACTGTCATGGTACATTTGATGGTGCATTTAGTTGAAGAAGCTAAACTTGGTGGCCCGGTGCATTACAGGTGGATGTACCCTCTAGAGAGGTATGCTACTTTCATTTTATTTGTTATTTTACACGGTGCATCTAAGTATATGATTTGATTTATTGTTTCCCGTGATCATATAACCTTGTTGTTTTATGATGTTCAGATCATTTGTTTGGCTAAAGTCACTTGTGCGCAATAGAACTTATCCTGAAGGTTCTATTGCTGAAGGATATATTGTTGAAGAATGCTTGACCTTTTGTTTAAGATTTCTAGAAGGAACCACACGTTTCACGAGAACATCTAGGAACCCTGATCCTTCAGATAATACAAAGGGCATGTACATGTTTGATAGTGTTGGTGAGCCAATTGGAAAGGCTGTCACTGTAGGCCAGTTGGACGATCAGCTTCTAGTTCAAGCACATCGATATGTCTTGCGACACTGTGATGAGCTTGATGATCTCCGTAGGTGTGCTTCAGTGCTATCTTCTATTTCTGTTGTTTTTCACAAGTTGGAAAAAATCATGATGTTATTTTTCTTATTATTACAGAGAATTTGTGGATCAAGAGAAGAGGAAGCCGGGTAACTTAAATTTGACGGATGATGACAATGAGGATTTGATTAGTAGACACTTTGCTGACTGGTTGGAACAAAAGGTATAATTCTCCTTCAGCATGTTCCTTCACTTTAGTTCCATATGAACTCAATGTAACCACTCTTACATATAGGCTATACTAGATGATGGACCGGATATTACAGAAAAGATAAGAGCATTAGCCGCAAAACCAAGCAAATGCGGGGTGTGCTATAGTGGCTATATAATTAATGGCTTCTAGTTTCATAATATCAGTCGCGAGACAGGACGCGTGACACAAAATAGTGGTGTCGTGAACCTTGCTGAAAATGGTGTCCTATTATGGCCGGTTATCTGACATCTTCGAATTGTCATACAGAGATTACAAGGTGGTGCTCTTCAAATGTGATTGGTATGATGTTCATCACAAAGCTAGTATTTAAGAGATGAGTTTGGATTCACTCATGTGAACTTCTCCCGCAAAATACATACATGGGAGAAGTTAGAGGATGATCCTTTTGTATTTTCTTCCCAAGTGGACCAGGTATTTTATATCCAACATCCGAGAAGTGAGAATTGGAATACCATGGTGAAATTCGAACCTCGTGATATTTTTGACATGGGTGGAGAACCATCTTCTGATGAAACAGATTAGTCTTTGTGCTTTCAGCTTGTTATCGGCAGCTAAGATATAGGTTGAGCACTTGTCATCCATGCTCCTAGGTAGAGTTGCTCCAATATAACTATTCTAGCTGGGCGGATCTTCTTCAGAATATATTGTTCCCTGTGTTACTCTGTAATGAACGAGTCCATGGTCTTTTTAATGCATATTTTCCCTTTTGTTATGAATGAATTTATGGCTATCCGTTCACTTCTTTGAATAGTTTTTAAATTGTTTTTTTAACTTTCACATGACAATAGTACTGCTAAATTTTGGAACGTTCTGATGAAGTGTGCTTCAGGTTCACTTCCTGATTGGATGCTTCTTTGTGCTAGTTTATAGGAAACGAAAGTAGTCTAGTCAATATTTCAATAATATTTTGCAAGTTCATGACATCGACTTTGCACGATTGACATCCCAGTCATAAAAATCAAAAGCAATAAGGGATATTTGGTAAAATCAGTTAAGTGTTACAGTAACTAGTACAATATTTTTTTTTGTTATTCTTAAATCCTGGGAACCGCCATATGTGGCCATTGACTTTTGTAAAAGGTTCAAAACTTTGGGGGTAATCAAATTTGAAAATGTTCACAACCTTGATAAAAACATGAATTTCAAAACGTTCACAGCTTCTGAAAATGTTCATGAATTTGAAAAAAAGTTCATGAATTCAAAGAAATATATTGACAAACTAAAAAAAGACTTTAAAAATGTTCATGACCTCGAAAAAAGTTCAAGCATATGAAAAAGTTTTGTGAATTTGAAAAAGGTGTATGGGTTCAAAACTTTTTTGCAACAAATTGGAAAAGTACATGAATTAGGGAACAATTCACAAATTCAAGAAATGTTCACAGACTTGAATTTACTGTGAATTTGAAAAACGTTCACTGTTTGAAGAAAAATATTCACGAATTAAAAAAGTTTGGGAATTTAAAACAATTAAAAAATTTGGAAGAACTTCAAGAATTTGAAAAAAAATAGAAAGACAAGGGAAATAATAAATAAATAAAATTCTAAAAAAGAAAAAACAATAAAAAAGAAAGGGTAAAACCAGGGAAACAAAGTAAAACTTGGCCGAAATGAACCTAAACAAGATAAAGATAACCCGACTTAAAAACCTAGCAAGCTTTCGGATGCTTCCTAAAACCCGACCATGGAAGCTTTTGGCGCCTCCAAAATCAGGAGTAGGAGGGAGGTTCGCGTTTGTGCCTTGGTTGGCCCGGTCTTTTCTTTTTAACATAACATAGACGCAGACGCTCATACATACACTCATTCGTATGAACGTATACACGCACGCACATTCTACCCCTCCCACGAGACTCCGAGAGACTGATCCAGCACATCATCTTAAGATTGACGAAGTCGTCACAGACTCCTTTGTAGTTGACGGAAACGTCTTCTCCCACGCACATGGTCGGAATCCCTGAAATAAATCTGGAAAAATGCAAACACCAATGTCAAATTCAAGACTTGCACTCTGATGGGCATGGGATACCGGGAATGTATCTGGTGCACCGGGGCAATTTGTGCTACCGGTGCACCGGTCGCCCGTTGCACATTAAAAAATATTCAAAAAACTTTGAAAAAAATCTAATGCATTGACACAACATCAATATTTGTTGTCATAAAATTTTAATTCAATATTTGAAACATTGCTCGAGATACAAAAATAACAAATTTGACACTGAATAATACGTAACACAAGTTGGGCTTCAGTTTTGGCCCATTAGCACATTGAGGTCAAATTTATCATTTTTGTATCTTGAGCATTGTTTTGATTTGAATTTTTGTGACAACATATATTGATGTTGTGTTGATACACTAAATTATTTTCGATTTTTTTTTAATATTTTTGAATGTGCAACGGGTCCGGTGCATCGGTAGCACCAATTGTCTTGGTGCACTAGATACGTTCCCATGGGATACCAATGTCCTCCTAACCATCCAACCAAAGGTTGGTTTGCAGGCCGACCATTTATAACATATCGAGGGGAGGGTGTGTGCATAGTTTTCCCAAAACCAAAGGAAGCTACCGGAGCGCCTCACGTTAACAAAAACACTGTGGCGTGAGATGCTGCAAGTGCGCATGTAGGGAGCTGGAAATGGCGACGACGGCCATGCTGGACGCTCGCACCAGCCACACGATTTGTTGGAACCAGTGCGACAAGTTTATTTCGAAGTCCGTGAAGGAAGAGGAGCCCTCCCATGTGCTTCCTCCATTAACTCGTTGTGGAGACGACACATCATCACACAATACCTTGATGACGACCGAGAGGGCGGCGCAAGAGGAGCAGCGACGCAATGTCAGGCCACGTTCGCCACATCGGACGCCGACACCGCAGCAGTGACCAGCTGGTCAAGATTGGCTTGAAGGAATCGCTGCACCGCACCATCGCCGACAAGGGCTAGGTGAAGGGATGCGGTGCGGGGGGGGGGGGGGGGGGGGGGGGGGGGGGGGGGGGGGGGGGGGGGGGGGGCGTCCGCGGTCGACACGGGCAGCGTGCGGCGGAGGGAGAAGCCCAACTTCGATCTACCACTGGCCTCTATTATTTTTATTATTAAAGTATATCGATATTACTTGGATACGAATATTACCGAGTAAAGTTTGATGTTTTTTGAAAAAACCCCAAAGCATACGGATTTATCCAATAAAAGATCCCAAACTATTCCCACCAAATCAAATTTCACGTTCCCGAACTATTTTCGCTTATAAAAGTTTTGGCGCTACGGATTATTTTCTTTACCGCGCATACTTCCCGCGTCTCCGCCATATCCCCCCACCACCTCCCCATTTATCCAACCTCCGATCCCAATCTGCGCTGTGACCACCACCCCGCGCGCCGCCCGTTCCTGCACCAGACGCGGTGGAAGCCTCACCCTCAAGCGCTGCCCTCTGCCGCTATCGCCACCTGCCGCCGATTCCCGTTTTTCTCCATCGACAAGCTCGCTAATCGGAGCCCTGTCGGTGTCCGTCGTCCCGGCCGTCACGAAGCCATCGTCCTCACCGTCACACAGCGGCCGGCTCCACACAGGTCTCATCCTTCACTCGAAGCTGCGCGCGTGTTCCCTCGGTACACAGCCCGCAAGGAGCTCTCGCCTCCATCCATTATCTTCAGCGTCCACCACGTCAAGCAGGTACTTTCTTAAATCCCATAGCCCCTACAATTTTACCATTAAATCAACCGAAGTGGGCTCCTTCATTTATATGCATCTCAAGTCCTGATCCTCTTCTCCTCGTCTCCTTTCTTCTTTTCATGTAGGCAATGCACACTAAGTGTTTGTTGAATTGCTTGCTTGCTTAGAAATCAATTCTGACAGATGTTCTTAAAAATATGTGAGAAACTATTTGGTCCAATCAAATTTTATATGGTAAAACTCAAAAGTAGTACAAGTGGTGTTATATAGATTGGCCAAATAACCTCACATTCCATTTACGATGGAGCATAAAACATGGTAGTGTCTGGTTGTACAGGCTGCAATGTACTCTGCTATTTTGTAGTAATTTTAGTCTGTCCTATTTCCTACCTCATCTTAGTGCAATCCCACTATTTCATTAGTTTTGATTCTTGCATCTTAGCTGAAGGGAGGTTCAATCAGCAGCTCTTAGATTTTGCACTAAAAGTTTTTTGTTTACAGGTTTGTATGCTACTATGTGTGTTACAGATTTACAGTAACTTCTGAAGTGCTTTTTGGGTGCCTTTTCAGTTACATGCATGTATGGGTCATATTTACTGCAAGATCACCTTATTCCACTTGAGTCCAACATGTACCATTTGCTACAACTAGATTCTCTTTAAAAATACTTGCATAGCATAAAGAGGCCACTTATCTAGCAGCTGTAAGATAAACTGGAGTGTGTTGTTTGTTACATTATTGTTGGTATTTAGGACTAGACCAACTATATGATTTTATTGGCAGTGTTATGTTATTAGCATCTGGGAGATAACTTTTGTTACACATCTTTTGCGAGACAGACATAAGGATTGAGTTACTTGGTAACTGATTCATGAAAAACGCACACATAATGCAGTAATTTTGAGTCTTTCGTTTGTGTGGAAGGCTGTTTGGTTCCAAGAAATATGTGAAATCATATGCATGACCTTGACATATGCTTCTATGCTTGATATTAACATATGATTTAACATTGTTTGGTAAACATATCATGTCGAGGGTACCTTGATGGCTTCGAAGCCTAAACTTCCCAGAGCAAGTTTCTGAAAGTGTATAACCAGATGAAGAAAATTTAGAAGGCCCTCTAGAGACTGATGATCTAGTACCAAAAAAGCCTCCTGAATCTACTAGGCAAATTAAAATAATTTGTAAGCTCACTTTTCTTTTTCAAACACATATCTAGTGTGATGTATATGGTCCATTCATATGCCACTGTGATAATCGTGCATGCAGGGCCAAATGGAGATGTGCGACAGATTATAGGGGAATTCCGAGGTAAAAATTTGTCGAAATTATGTGGGGGTAAGATAATTGTGGAGACTGATGGTAGTGGAATTCCAAATGGAAGGTCGGCTGCCATTCTCGGTCAGCATCTTACCTGGCTTGTAGAAAACTCAACATTTGCACCATTGCATATTCAGAGATGGGACAATGAATTGTTTCTTCAAAAACATGGGCAGATGATCACAGATGTGGAGGTAAAAATTTCATAGCACTGTTCAAGACTGTTAACTTCACATTGCTGATTGTCATCCTAGCTTTTCTTCGAGAACCAAGGAGGATTACACTGATTCATCTTTACCACACATGGTTGCTAAGGTGTGTGTGTGTGTGCGCATAAACTTCTGATTCATTGTCAAACAATGTCTATGTTTTGTGTATGTTTACTTGCAACTGAACTAAACCTCAACTGTAGAAAATGCACATTGAAAAAATTGATAGGGTCAATCAAGGCTGTACAGAATCAACTTTACCGGACAAGACTAACCAGGAATTGCATCCTAGCAACTGCGCAAGAACCAAAGAGGGTTGCACCAGTTTATCTTTACCACATGAACCCACGGTTGCTAAGGTGTGTGTGCATGCACGCATAGATTTCTGCTGTGTTATCAAACAATGTCTATGTTTTCTATAAGTTTACTTACAACTAAACTGAACCTCAACTATAGAAAGCACATGATGGTTCTGAAGCAAAGAATGGCCATGCTGAAAATAACAATGCGACCAAGCAAGGTGGTCCTGAACCAAGTGTACAACTTCATCGCATCACTAAGAAGGTACATTGTATATATCTGAATGACAATGGTTAGAATAGTTAGTTGGTCTAATTCCATGTGCAATTGTCCCTTTCTATGTAAAGTGAAATCTCCCATGGTTTGTGATAATGAATGTTCCATTTCTTGAAAAAATAGGATAAAATGAAAGTCTTTTTGGTTTTGTTGAACCTGAGAAGCAAAGATAAATTTGTGGCCGAAGGAACTTTAGTGAGTAGAGATAAAACATACGTGGGACTGCTGTAATGTGAATAGAGATAAAACAAGCCACCAAACACTGCTATCGTACATCATCAAAGTACATTTCTTCTCATAATAGTCTTAAAGCTACGTACTAAAATTTTCTCCGTTATCTTTCTTTTTCAGGGTAGTTCAAGATTTAGAAAAGGAGTGCATTGCAGGAGCCAGGAGCAACTATAGAAGAATTAGTCTTTAGATGGACAAATATTATGTTTTATATACATATTGTAGCTTTATAGGAAAATTTAGTTCTAGTTTGTATGATCTCTTCTTAATTATTTGCATTTTTTATATGAAGATCTGATTTGATTTAGTTGTGAACCTAAGGTGTTTATTTCTACTAAATGAAATTGTGCGAATGGGATGGTTATGGATACAATCGATTATACGGGTGGATACCTTCATATAATGATATTTGTTGCTTACAAATGTGATTGGTGATATGGGTGCATGCTTTTATATAACAATATTTGTTGATCATTCTGCTCAAGCATACGGCATGATAAAGTTACTGGATTTGAAATGGCGAAGTTCAAATTTGGAATAAATCAAATATTATTTAAAGCAAAATATTACGTGGTTAAAAGAAGCTTTTGTATATTTAGAGACGAATATAACGTCTATATATAGCGTGTATAGGAATGGGCCTAGGGCCTATGATGAATGAAATGGCTCTATTAGTAGAGACGTATGAGCGCGGCTAACATAACGACTCTACATATCAAAGACGCTTTTGAACGTCCAAATATAGCGTGTCATATCTAGAGACGCCTTCGTACGTCCCAATATAGCGTCTCATGCCACGTACAGACGCTTAGCCAGCATGTCTATATGTTTTGAGACGGTCCGTGGGGAGACGCTCCAAAGACGCTTTACTAAGTCGACTCTATGGTTGCCTAGAGATGAAATAACACGTTTCTAACTTTGGAATATGACGTCTCTACATGCAGTTTTTGTTGTAGTGTACTTACTCCTACTATATACTATACTACTAGTATATCGAGGATTCGAGGTGCTGGTTATGTACAACGAACACATTAACATATGGCTACAGTAAAAACACCCGCCCGACGTGCGAAGCATGTGAAGCTACTACAAATAGTGTACTATTATTGTTGATTGGCCTCATCCGATAACCTGTTGCAATGCACGTACAATTATGTATTCGGAAAATATTTGTTTGCCTCGTTGCACCACTCACTCCGAGAAGCGACTCGAAAGCCATTCATAAATTTAGTAAGTTTATCACAGGCATATCATTTTATTACATAGTACAACAGGTCATCAACCCACATCGACAACGAGGATACATTATAAATACTAAAGTTTTCACCACACAACAAATAACAAGCCATGAAATGAACTTCAACTCAACCATTCCGCGGCGTTGGAAACGCTTGATTTGAACCACAAGTGATTCTCTGGGACGGGCCATCTGTTGTCGATCTGGAGACCAACGCAGGACTGATCATCCAGGCTGAAGTGGCCTACTATATCAGTACCAGGGTAGGGAACCACCCAAATGTCTGAGGTATAGACACAGTTGCTTCTCATAAATGTGTCAACAGCAGTTGGGTCGCCTTTCACCATCATCGGATAGTTTTGTCCAAGGAAGAGCGAGTTTTCTCCAAGACTATCAATTCTGTGCCAGGGAGAAGGAGTTGGCGCTAGCACCCTAGTATCCATCCCGAATACCATGCAACGGGTGTTGGAATAGGTCCGGAGAGTGCGACCATGGGAGACTACACCTGCTTCCTTAGCGGTAACATCATCAGTGGGCTGTATACACACAAGAAGAGGTGATCCATCGGAATTAGTTGCCAGGCGCCACAGAGTATATCGGCGCTGCTCGTCCTCATGCTCGTGATCATCACCATCGTCATCTCCCCCTTGGTTATAAAAATCTTCAAGTATAGGTGGTGGGATGTTCACAGGACCTTGAAAACACAAGAAGAAGGTTAATTAGTAAAGGGAAACTTGCTAACTCGCATGCATGTGGATGAAACAATTATAATTACGGTGGAAGACAAACGTACCGAAACAACGAGGATGCCATGCAAAAACAGTGCCACGAGTGGTGGCAGCAAACACAAGGCCCTCGTATTCAATTGCATCACAGTACTCATCCGTGTACAGAAACTGATTTTTGAGCAATATCCATCGAGTGAAACCATCAAGGACGGCAACAAGCTTGTCGAAGATAGCGACAACATCATAGTTTTTGTAATTCCAAGAGCGGTTGGGAACTCGACAAATTGCTATCTTCCGTAGAAGACAGTCACCATGATCATATTTGAACGTGCGTACATTACCGGTGTGCTCAACCTCTGGGCAGTGTGTTGAGATTTTTGGAAGTGGAACCCGGTGATGAGTGTACACATTCACAAGTTTCCACTCGCAGTTGGACCCAATGTAAACAACCCAATCTCCATTTGTGCCCGCCCAAGCCTTGCCCTCAAGCGATGGCATCTTAACATCACACATATCATTGTCAAGCGGCATCAACTTGCATAGGGCAAGGCCTCCGTCGTGCCGGCGCCAGTCATCAAGGTCACGACGAAGAAGATAGGGGAGATCAAACCGCTCCTTGACCCTTGGGTTCCTTGCAATGATGTTATTAGTTGAGTCGAGAATGGGCTGGAACGAACCTGCCATGCTAGCCGAGGTGATGACGTCGCACCGATCAATGAGTTCCTCCACCACGTCATCTTTCAGATCGGGGCAAGAATAACGAGGTCGTTTCCGGCCTGTTCCCTCCATGGAGAAGATGATCGAACAATGGTAGAAGAAAGGGTGAAGGGCTGAAGGAAAATGGAGGAGGGAGAGGAAGAGTGTGCGACAGCAGTTTCAAATCGAGAGGGAAAGGAGAAGAGTCGGTGGACGGTTGCGAGTTTGCCACGGTTCACATAGAGGCGCCCCGGCCTACACGTCCGTTCGGAAATACTCCTACTACTCGTCGTCGTCTCACTGATATGTTGGAACGGGACATGTCAACGAAACATGGTGTGTAATTTCTCGTGCAAAATGCGATCTGGCCGCGTTGGCCCGAGGTGCCGCATTAGTTATCGACCTTTATTTTTTTAATGGCGTGTCGATCAGTTTTGAAGCACGACTAACTGGTATTGTACGCAGAGAAAATATAAACTACTCTACCACTACCCCACCTCCAGTACTAGTAGTATAAAAAAGATATATATAGGCTGGAGCTTCAGCGCGTTCTTGCTAAGGGCTGCCCACTTGCTTCTCACACTACCACCCTCTCTCCAGATCTAAAAAAGATGGCCCCTCTCTCCCTCCTCACCGTTGGTCACAAATCCGCCGGGGAAGAAAATGACGTGCAGCGTTGACGCACTCGTCGTCGTTGAGCGAGGTCACGCACTGACGACAAGGCCATCCTCTTAGACCTAGCGCCCGCGCGGGATGGCCTCCGTCCCCATGCTCGCTGCCGTAGTGTGTGCGGAGGACGACGACCACGAGCGAAGCCACTTCCCGCCGACCCTCAGGTATGCTTCCTCTTTTCAAGCCATAACCTTGTTCTATTGCCCCATCTGCTACATCGTTGCATGTGGATCTTTTTCCACTCCACCATCTTCCCAATTTGCTATCCTCTACTCTGCTGGTCACGTAGACGAAAACCATAATTTGCACTATTAAAGTAAACCATACTTCATGCAGACTAATCCATGTCTGGGTTGAATAAGGAAAGGAAAGGAGACTGTACTGTCCAAGAGAGTAGGCATAGAACCCGCATCTAGGTTGAAAAGGGGAAAATCAGTAGCTAAGGAACGAGTCTCGTGTCTCTTGGTTGAAGAAGGGTAGAAAGGCATGACAACACAATAGAGAATGACCAGGTTGATCGGTTTGTTGTCCTCGCATAGGAAAAAGGTGGCTAAAGAGAACAAAAATTGGACCGTAATCCACATATGCTGCCTGGATATTTGTTGCTCTGGGCAACCATACCTCCCTCACCACACTGCGTCCGTGGAGGTACATCATACTGGTGCCTCCCATGCTCTTATTGCCACTTTTTTTTGCTGTTAGTATAACGCCAGCAGTCAAGTCAAGCAATGCTACTGCTAAAGTGATGCCACATTTAACTAATGCCGCTCTCAGTCTAATGCCACCCATAAATTTAAGCAATGCCATTTAATGTCACCGGATTATTTCAGGGTTAGCTGTTGATTGTGGATGTATTAATGATTTTTCAGCTATAAGGCATTCTAATGTTGTTGCACAGCCAGTATACCAACGATGAAACTTGTTCCTCCCGTCAGATTTTGGCACTGTTAATGCTTATAGATTACATACCTCACTTTCATGAGATAAGTTAATTTTTTTGTACAGTGTCACCAAAATGCCAAGGCGTTGATGTCATTTTATTTTGGTTAAACTGCACAGACAATTATGAAGACAAGAGGAAAGGTCAAGAGTGGGCACCTCCTCCTCCGGCCGTTCTCTTGAGGAGGTCTGTATGTTTGTCTCTAATGCCTGTCGACTACATACCTGACATCATGATGTAATGTTAAGTCATTTCCTTTTGTACAGTGTCACTGAATTGTCAAGGCGGTGATGGCATTTTATTTTAGTAGAACCGCACAAAATTTGCTTAAAAGAAGAGGAAAGGTCAGGAATGGCTCACTTTTCCAGAAAAAACTATGTATGCCTTCCTCACATCAGCCGTTGTTGCTTTATTTATTCCTTCAAACAGGTGGTTAGAAACAGTCTTGCTACCTTTTCCCATTAAGAAATTGGAATGCTTATATTTGTGAGTCTATGCTTCAACTAGTGCCACTTTTAGAGTAATCACACTTTCAATATCTATGCAAACAGGGATGCTCGATTCTAGTGGAACTGCACAAAAAGTCCAACTGGTTCAACATTAGGAGCATGTTTTTTCCCAACCTTTATATCCAATTGGTGGCACTATGAGCTGTTCATTACGAAGGTACATGGTTTGATACTATCTTGCTACTCTTTTTGTACTGTCATTAGATAGTAATACCAGTGTTTTGCATGTGAATTTATTGGCAGGGGGGACCTGCATTGGAGGGGCAGGACATGATTCAATGATTGGATGCTCAATTTCGGTTGTATCGATTTCACCTCTTCCATCACTGCGAACATGGATATCCTTGGTCTGATGAAGAATAGGCGCTATATTTCTGCTCTGAACCACCAAATCAATTCAGTATGAAATTGTCCAGGGCAAAACATAACTGTATCAGATTGTCCAGTGCAGAACATGACAGATGCTAAGCGGAAGAGACATGTTTAAACCGAAAATACAAGGTGTGGTATATGTCTACTAGCTGCTTGCTATTTGTACAGACAGAGATGTCTGCCCGTTGCTATTTGGCAAACCAACAAAGTGCCCGCAATTTTAGTTGAACTGCACAAGAGAATAGTATAGTCACTGCATGCAGTGCCATTTGAAAATAGACACAAATAGATTGGATAGTCACTTCATGGACTGCAGAAAAGTAGTACTGTACTATTTATTGGCCAACACTAGGTGCTTCATTGCTTTGGTCTGATTATACAATGGACATCATTTTGCCTAAGTTAAAATTTGTATTCTGAAAATAGTCTTGCAGTGTGATCGAGGGAAGACCAAATCATATTGTAGTGCATGTTCCTCCATCATGTCTGGTTCATTCTCATGGTTCCAGCTATTGGTGAAGCCACTTATGTTTGCAAGAGGAATTGTAGACTTCACAAACAAATTTGTCTTTCAGTCTGTACTGAATGTTGGCCAATAGAAGCATCCATGTTGGTAGGAAGAACATATGTTTTTTCTAGATCTTTGCTTTTGGAGCTACATATTTGTATATGATATGTGAGTCATTGAGATGCATTAACATGTTGATCTTATGTATGGGAATCGTACTAGTTAGTTTTAGTTGCAATGCAAGATCCGAAGTGGCTGATCTTTGCTTTTGGAGCTACATATTTGTATATGATCTGTGAATCATTGAGATGCATTTACAGTTACTTATTTATGTTCTCTCAGTGTTTACAAGTTACTGATCGATCACTAGCTAGCCTACAAATGCACTCCTGGAAGTTTTATTTGCGACGCAAGATGCGAAGTGGCAGTTTTTTGAATAAGAATGCCTACCTCTGAAGAAACTGACAAGCTCATACGCAAGCAAGTGCCTCCTATCACACCTCTGGCAAAAGTCTGAGGCGAGGCGGAGGACGCCGGTGCCGGCGTTTAGCATGGACAACAGATGGCGGCCGGGATCATCTAGTTAGCTAAGAGTAAGTTAGTACTTGTACGCTACTAGAGTGTTAGTGGGAGTAGATAGTTAACTTGGCTATGATGGTTGTCAACGTGGAAGTTCAGTACTCTATATGTGGATCAGACCTGTTACTTTGGTCTGAATGATGAACTTTCCGTTTGAACGCATGGAATGGGCTGTTATTTTTTTAAATGGGTTGTATTTGTCCTTCACGGTTTAGAGGCTGACTTGTGGGCCTAGCAAGTTGACGCATACACAATCAGGAGATGATTGTACGTGGAGAGGATGACAGCAGGGACCCGCCAAGGTCATGGCAGTACGCAAGCAAGTGCCTCCTTATTTCAAGCCAATAAAAAATGGCTCCTCCTAGTGGATTTCTGACATCTGGGTCCCATGCGTCAACGTAGTCAACAAACGAGAGAATTGCACAACGAGCGGCTGACACCAGGGACCCAGCAGCTCGCCCAGTTATTTTTGTTTTGGGTTAATTTGATAAATGCCACTCCAAATCTGGTGTATCCGAGAAAGGCCACTGCAATTTCCAAACTTTGAAAAATGCCATTTCATGTCATTTCTAGTGGCATTTTTCGAAGTCTGGAGTGACGTTTTTCAAAGTTTGCAAACTGCATTGGCGTTTTTCAAAGTTTGCAAAAATTGCAGTGGCATTTTTCAAAGTTGGAAATTGTAGTGGCATTTTTATGACTCGCCATAATTGGAGTGGCATTTATCTAATTTGTTTTTGAGATGGAAGCAGGGTGTCAACTGGGCTGTGCGGGACACTCTGGCCTGTCTAAACAGCCTTTTCTTTTTATGTTTACCACATACCAGCCTAGTAGTTTTTTTTCTTTCTGAAAATGGCTAGCCCAGTTTTTTGTGATTTGTCAAGTAAGTTGCTTTATCAGGCCTGTTGGGCTGCAAATCTTTCAAGACGAGGAGAGCTTCATTCGGCTGGCCGAGAAAATGGCCTATCAGTAATGAGAAATGGGCTGTACATTTTTAAAGCACATCAAACCAGCAATTATTTTCAAATATCTTTTTTCATTTCGAGATTTTAAATTGCATTGATTTTTATGCGTGGACAATTTATTGGATTTTATATTGATATACATTTATTTTTAAAATCAGTCTGAATGTGACTCGAAATTTCGGGATTAAAAACAGTTCAGACCGCACCGACATATGCAAAATTTCGTATAATTTTTTAACCGTGGCCACAATATGGGTTGTAATGCTAACATAAAGAATATGCGCTCCAAAAAAACCCGTAAGAATTAGCAAATGGGTTGTAAATTATTTGAAATAATGGCAGATGGGCTGTATGCTATTTTCCACAGATTTGAGGCTTTCCACAGATGGCCTGTATACTGTTGGATGTCCATCCAATGGCCATCGTGCTTCTTCAATCTCTGCTCTTCCTGCTCCAGCCGCTCAAACAAGCGCCGGCGGGACTGCCTGCTCCCTCCTTCCCGCGGCCGGCTGTGCTGCCGCGCAGGCCTCACCACCCCACCGTACTCCCATCGCTGGCCTAGCCATCCCTCTACTCTCCCACACCTGCTGTTATTCTCCGGCGACGGCAGACGAACCAGTAAACCCTCGTACAGTCATACTCCCCTCCGCGTGGAAAACAAAAACAACGGCCGAGTCTTTCTTGCCTCCGTGTCGTTCCCTTCCTAGGCCTCGCCGTCGTCCACCGCCCTGGTGCTCTCGGCGTGGCGTGGCCAGCGTGGTCAACGACCGACATGCATCTGAAGTGGACTATACGTGGAGAGGCTGACAGCGGGGTCCATGGCCGCACGCAAAGAAATGCCTCCTTATTACGCGCAAAATAATGATTTCCTCCACCTGACATCTGGGACCCACCGAAACGGCCTCTGTATTTCGCGAGAAAAACGTTACCGCCGCTGACAGCTCGGACCCACCAGCTATATCTTCGCACGCAAGGAAGTGCCTCCTTATTACGCACAAAAAAATGAATACTCCCCTGCTAGCTGGGACCCAGTATAGTGGGCCTACTAAGTTGACGGGGACGAAGGGCTTTGTCAACTTAGTCAATATGCACGATTCTAGCTCGATTGATCGTACGATGTCCATCCAACGGCCGTAGTGCTTCTTCAACCTCTGGTCTTCTTGCTCCGGCCGCCCAAACCAGCGCCGGTCGTGCCGCCTGCTCCTGCCTCCCGTGGAAGGCTGTGCTGCCGTGGAGGCCTCACCGCCCCCATACTACTCCCACCGCTGGCCAGGCCATCCCTCCACTCCACTCACCCACACCCCCTGTTATTCTGCGGCGACGGCAGCGCAGCCGAACCAGTGAACCCTCGTACTCCTCTCTGCATGGTCATCCACTGCCGCGTCTTCCCCGGCTCCGCGTCGTCCCCTTCCTAGGCCTCGCCGTCGTCCACCGCCATGGTGCTGTCGGCGCGCCGTGGTCAATGTGGTCAACGACCGAATTCCATCGTAAGAATACTGTACGTGGAGAAGCTAACAGCTGGGTCCACGGCAGCCGCAAGGAAGTGCCTCCTTATTACGCGGAAAATAATTATTCCTCCACCTGACAGCAGGGACCCACCGGACGAGCCACCAGTATTTTGCGAAAAAAATTGTTTCCCCCTGACTGCTGGGACCCACCGGACAGGCCACCGTATTTCATGAAAAAAACGTTCCCCCCGCTGTCAGCTCGGACCCACCGGAAGTGCCTCCTTACTACGCACAAAAAAATGAATACTCCCCCGGCTAGCTAGGACCCACCTTGCTGGGAGGCTGACTTGTGGGCCTACTAAGTTGTCGGGGACTGAGGGCTTTGTCAACTTAGTCAATATGCACGATTCTAGCTCCAGTGACCGTACAATGTCCATCCAACGGCCGTAGTGCTTTTTCAACCTCTGGTCTTCTTGCTCCAGCCGCCCAAACCAGCGCCGGTCGTGCCTCGTGCTCCTGCCTTCCGTGGCCGGCTGCGATGCAGCGGAGGCCTCACCGCCCCCTACTACTCCCACCGCTGGCCAGGCCATCCCTCTACTCACCCACACCCCCCTGTTATTCTACGGCGACGGCAGCCTCACACCGCAACGAACCAGTGAACCCTCGTACTCCTCTACGCGTGGGCATCCACTGCCGCGTCTTCCCCGGCTCCGCGTCGTCCCCTTCCTAGGCCTCGCCGTCGTCCACCGCCCTGGTGCTCTCGGGGCGGCATGGTCAACGTGATCAAGGAACGACTTCCATCGGACGTGGACTGTACGTGGAGAGGCTGACAGCTAGGTCCACGGCCGCAGCAAGGAAGTGCCTCCTTATTATGTGCAAAATAATTATTCCTCCACCTGACAGCGGGTACCCATCGCATGAGCCACCGTATTTCTCCCCCCTGACTGCTGGGACCCACCAGCTACATCTTCGCAGGCAAGGAAGTGCCTGACAGTCGAGACCCACCTAGTCGAAGCGTACGTAGCGTTGTCATTCTGGGCACGAACGTGTACGTACATATATACTGGTGATGTAGAGGCGCGCACGTGTCGTAGTAGAGGCGGCCAGGGTGCAAGAAAGAAAATATGGCCACGTATGTGTACATACGGGCGGGGTCTCGAACGCCTACTCGCGCATATGTACGGCGAGGGCTCGTGTACATGGCTGGGTCGGAACGGAGAAACAACGTCGTCGTCATGTTCATGGGTTGGAACGGAATGCGTGGTCGTGTTCATCGGGAGGGCTTGGATGGAAGAGGCAATGGAAACGAGGCCTGGCATACCACAAAACAGACGAAACGGACCTCCTACGGTCGAAACAGGGGTCCTGTTGATCGGGAGGGGTGTGGCGTACCGCAAAACAGAGGAAACGGACCTCCTACGGTCGAAACGGGGGTCCTGTTGATCGGGAGGGGTGTGGCGTACCACAAAACGGAGGAAACTGACCTCCTCCGGTCGAAACGGGGGTCCTGTTGATTGGGAGGGGTGTGGCGTACCACAAAACGGAGGAAACTGGCTTGTGTTGGAGCGCTACAGTCGAAACGGGGGTCCTATTCATCGGGAGGGGTGTGGCGTACCGCAAAACGGGACTCCATGGGATACTGTTCATCTCCACCGTCGACCCCCTCCAGCCTCCACGAGCCACTGTTCATCCACCGTCGACCTCCTCCAGCCTCCACGGTCTCCTGTTCATCCAGCCTCCACCGCGCGCTACTCCACCGGCTACTGTTCAACCACCCCTCCACCGTCTACTGTTCATCCAGCCCTCCACACCACGGGGTCCTATTCAACGACCCCTCCACGGGCACCCCTCCATCGTCTACTGTTCATCCTGCCCTCCACACCACGGGGTCCTGTTCATCCACCCCTCCACGAGCACCCCTCCACCGTCTACTGTTCATCCAGCCCTCCACCACACCACGGGGTCCTGTTCATCCAGAGGCAACGCCACCGCTCACTGTTCATCAAACCCCCCCGCAACGCTCACTGTTCATCCCATTGATCGGCTTCAGTTAGCAGTAGTAGCCAAGGAATCGCTCGATCGGGTTTAGTTAACAGCCATCGATCAATCGCTCGGGTTCAGTAACGCGTAGCCTGCAGTGTAATCGCTCGGGTTCAATTAGAGCCCAACGCCTCGCTCGGGTTCAGTTAGAGCCAACGCCTCGCACACACGCGCGTACGTGTACGAGATAAACGCGCATCGCTCGGCCCCCGACCTCCCACCGTAACCGGGAACTCCCCGAAATTTTCCTCCCCCTCACTTCTACCACGGTTTTTTCTGTCATGGACGGCCCAAAGAATGTCATGCAGCTGCATCTCTGGCCCGCCCAGGATGAAAAGCCCATTTTCTGTCATGATTTTTTGTCATAGAAGTAGGAGCCCACCACATCTATGATGATACCGGGTTTTGTCACAATTATCGTCATAGAAGTGTCATATGTATGACAGAAAAAAAAATCGTTCGTCCCAAAATATCACGGATGTGTCTTTTTTTTGTAGTGGGTCTCGCTCAGGTGGCAGCGGGTGCGAGCGCTGGGGGAGAGGGAGGAACCAGAGAGGGGGGGGAAGAAGCAGGGGTGTCGTGGCGCTCTTGGCGCCCTCCAGCAGCAGCAGCGGCAAGCAGGAGGTGGACACACGGTAGTGCGCGCGCGTTGGGCATGCGCCCGTCCTTCTAGCAAGGAGGAAGACGACATGAGAAGGCCGTGACAGGTAAGCCATGTAAGGTTTCTGCTCTTTTTGTTATCTTCTGTTCTGTTTTCTTTTTATTTATTTATTTCTGCCACTGTTTGAATTCAGACAAATTCAAACAATGCCAAAAAGTTTCTGAAGTATTATATGATGCAGGTATGGACCCTGCTAAAAGCACATAATTGATTTCAGAAGTATTTGTTTATATTCTAAATATATGAATATAAATTCAAACTCAAATACAATAGTGATTTGAATTCAGTGCACAAAAAATTCCATAAAAATGTTCATCATTTTTGGTTGGGCTCAAAACCTTTGCTAGAATATAACCAACATTATTTAAGGCTATTTTGGAAACATTGAATGTATTTTTAGGGTTTTTCCCCTTAATTGATTTTGAGGCTTTGAAATACCCTCAATTCCAATTTCTTGAATTTAACAAGATGCATGATGCAGATGCAACTAGTTACACACAAATTCTAGGGCTGTGACATGTAGTCCCTCGTCAGATGTACGTTCTTGACGTAGAAGTAGGACTTCTACCACAGTTTGGCTGACTACAGCAGGGAGACTGGCGGGAGGCGGTTCCAGGCACCCGGACGTAGCACCGCCATGCAGGCTTCGTACTAGCCGCCATGCCCTTGGCGGCGGTGCCCAGCTTGAGTTAGAAGCACTATCCCCAGAGCTCAAGGGTGGGGAGAGTGCCGAGGTAGCCTTCGCAGAAGGTGAAGAACGCAGCCAGCAGCACCACCGTGTTTGGTGTGAGGTGGTGCAGTTAGACTCAGTAGAAGTTTAGGAAGGAGCGCAGGAAGCCGCTCCCCGGAAGGCCGAAGTCGCGAAAGAAATGGGACTGGAAGACGACATATTCGCTCTCCTCCGGCACCGGCGAGATTTCCGCTTCGGGGAAGGGGGCCCCGCACCTTCTTGTGTGTCTCCGGGGGTAGCCGTCGTGTCTGATGGAGAAAGGATAGATGGTATTCATGGATGTTGGAGCCGTCCCAGTCGCCGGCCCATGCGCGCGCCATGTGTCTGTCTAAAAACCGGCAGATCTCAGGTAGGGGGTCCCAAACTGTGCGTCTAGGATCGATGGTAACAGGAGACGGGGACATGTTGTTTACCCAGGTTCAGGCCCTCTCTATGGAGGTAATACCCTACTTCCTGCTTGATTGTTCTTAATGAATATGAGTATTACAAGAGTTGATCTACCACGAGATCATAATGGCTAAACCCTAGAAGCCTAGCCCAAGTGAATATGGTAATGAGCATATGTGGTGTCCTTTCTGGACTACCCCCTTTGGTTTATATAGACACCGGGGGCATCTAGGGTTTACATGGAGTCGGTTACATAAGAAAGAATCTTTGGTCGCCAAGCTTGCCTTCCACGCCAAGTAGAGTCCAATCCGGACACGGTGCAGTCTTCAGCCTTCATGTCTTCACAGCCCATCAGTCAGGCCCATGGATAACAGGCCGGACGGCCGAGGACCCCTTAGTCCAGGAATCCCTCAGTAGCCCCCAAACTAGTCTTCAATAGCGAGGTGCTCGGTACACATATTGTCTTCGGCATTGCAAGGCGGGTTCCCCCTTCAATGATCTCCAAGTAATGTATTCGGCCATTAATCCAATGTCGCCTCCTTGGCTTCTCCGTGTTGAAAAATATTTTTCCTCCACGTGTCGAGTGAATGTGGAAAGTCAGTGTATTTTTGCGAATAACACCCCATCCATGCGAGGAAGAGCGCCTATTTAAAGAGATTGGATATGAGATCCAGTCAGCGCTACGCAGAAGAAATCCCCAGAGACTGCTTAGGAGAAACTATTCCAGCATGCCTAGTGTTCCCAACTCCTCCGCTCGTCCCGCCCAGAGAAAGGCGAGTGGGAGAGGTGTTTCGTGTCTCATAGCCGATTGATGAAGTTGCAAACGCAGGGATTCCTTCCCCATGCAGATCTAGTCCCTGTTTGAATGGGGATAGCTTTCTTCAATGAGGGGACTCAGGCAGAGGACTTCCCAAATCTGTCCGGGGGAGAGCGAGTGTGTTTTGTCCCCTACATGCTAAGAGGCATTGCATTTCCAATCCATCTATTCCTCCGAGGGCATCTGGAATACTATGGCCACCAGCTGCACAACTTCACTCTGGCCTCTATTCTGCACATTGCGGGTTACGTCGCTTGATGCGAACTTCTCCAGGGCGTCGAGGCTCATTTCGAGTTGTGGAGGAAGCTGTTTTGTCTCGTCCCGCGCAATCACGAAGGGTCAATATTTGAAATAGGCAGAGCCGAAGTATGGCACATCGCCGATACCGGATATCCATCTGACACACCAAGGAAGGCACCTAATGAATGGCCCTCTGAATGGTTTTATATAGAGGACGTTGCGCTTCCTAACCTGATTCAAAAGGGTCTTCCCGAATTTGCGTGCGCCCCGCTGAAGAAACACCACAGTTGGCGTCCCCGGAGTCTTGAAGAGGAAGACAACGCGGAGGTTCGTCAGCTGATGAGCTGGATAAAAGAGCTCACTCAGTTCGGACTCATAGTAATCGAGGTTATGGCGATTTCCATAGCGCGAGGGGTTCAGCCACTCCAATACAGAGGGCTTCGAATGTGGCACTACAATGGGGAGGACGACGCCTCTCGTTGCGGCCGGAAAGGTCCGGATACCCATGCCGCTTTGGCTAAGATATTAGCCGAACTGTTCAAAGGGGAGGAAAAGGAATTTCTCCGCATCAAATTTATAGATGGGTACTCTATGTATAACCCTCCCAGCTGGGTAAGGCCCGACCCCTCTGTTTTTACTTCTTCCATCTCCGAATTGCCTTTGATAAACTTCTAGCTTGTTTGCTTATGACAGCACTGGCGAAAGGTCACCGAGGGATTTTATAGTCCGGCCCCACAGCCAGAGGACCACAACCGGGAGCTCGATCCCGGTTTCGAAGAGGATCCAGATATATTTGTGGTGCTTGCGGAGGGGGTGTTTTACCAGGCGAGCTATGATGGCACATAAGTGGCCATCATCGCCGACTACCCTGGTCTTCTTCCAGCTTCACACATAAGTGATTCGAACACACCTTATTCAAAAGAGATATCTCCTTCCTTCTTACCCACCGCACTATCTTGTGCTCAAAAGGGGAAGGGTTCGGCGCGCCGTACTGCTCCAAGGGTACCTCCGAAGAGAGCGTCCCCCACTCCGGGCGAGCCAAACGAAGATACGGTCGTGCCATCATCGAAGAGGTATGAATTTGCCAACCTGCACCTGAGTAGTCACGTCCAACCGTGACCTTCCTGTTATCCATGTGTCAGGAGAAAGACACGTCGGACCATATCTAGAGGTTCGAGCGGCCGTACTTCCCGCAGCCAGGATTCAAATCCTGCCACGAAGACGGGGGCTGATGCAGAGGCGAAGCAGGACTGTCCTCCGGCCGAGGACTCGGATGATGTATCTGTTACAAACTCGGAAGTGGAGAGTGTGATGAATCATCGGCGCCGCCCGGCCATTTTACAAGACCCTGGCTTTTCATAAGAGTCGTTTAACACATTCAACTCGGCCGATGCAGACATCCGAGCTGTTTGAGATGGGATTAACAGGGCCACAAAGCAACATTTGAAAGATGTGCAGGTAAATTTATTTTGTCTGACTATGATAACCATATGCCAGTAGCCCCCGAGACTTAAAGGAGTTCAAACAACTGATTTAAGGATCAATGTACGACCATGTGCTTACAGAGAAGAGCACCTAGCTAGCTCAGGAGTTAGAAAAGTGTCAGCGCCGGCTGCTTGCTGCCAATGCCGAACTGGAGAAGTACAAGGCATCTCCCGGTAATGCTTCCTTCTATCAAAATTCATAATGATACACCGATAGTGCGAATCTGGGTGATAATCTTTGGGTTCCGCCGTTAGACCAAGTACAAGAGGAGCTGGACGCCGCTCGAAGCGAAGAATGCGGAGCCAAAAAGCTACTAGCAGCGGGCCAATGTGTATTGACAAAATTCGTTCAAGAGAAAAAGAAACTCCAGGACTCGAACTCCAAACTGGGTGAAGAACTAAAAGATGTGGGAGCTTAGCTAGCTGACTCTGTGAAGGAGAACAAGAAGTTGCGAGGCAGCATATTCAGTATGTGGCCACTTTTGTTTTATAACAGTTTTGGAGGTAACGATAGCTGATATAGATATAATTGTAGGTGTTTTGACGAACCGCCCCGAAGAGGAGGTGTCCGGATCATCGAGTGATCTTCTGCAAGGGCTGTCATAGTTGCACGAGCAAGCTCGGCAGGCGATGCGGAGTGTAGCCAAGGCGTTATGGCCATCCGACCCCCCTCCAGGAAGCATGGAGAAGCTGGTAGCTCTTCAAGGGAGCGCGGCGGCGTATCCGGCTGTGGAAGATATCGGCATGCCGAGAGGGTGCGCGAGAGGCCTGGGCCATGGTGAAGACACGATATACCAAGTTGGATCCTAATCACATGGCTTGTGTCGGACCACTATGGTCGAATGGGGAAGAAATTCCAGTTAGTTTAGCATATGACCAAGTAGAGTTGGCCGCCAAATATTCCCAACAGGATTGTAAGTTAGACTGCCTATTGCAAGGTGTAGAGGAGGAGGTTTTCGAGCCCAAGTGACTGTGTACTTTCCTCATCTAGCTGAATTGTATATCATTTTTCATGGCAGACCTTTTCACTTCAACCTCCGGTCCCGAAGGTGCGAAGTGTTTCCGAATACCGTCGCAGTCGAATAGGCCGGGGTATGCCTGGAAAACTAGGCCTAGGGGTCATAGTTGCTTGAAAAGACAAGTTGTATCCGGCTAGCTATGTTATATTACATTGATATCGTAAGAAACATCTTCCAGAGAAAATAGTTCCGCTAAATGTTCCTTTCCCTGGGTGTACATGCATTTAATGCACATGTCCGAATTGTGATGTGAGCACCACGGTTTGTTTAACTTCTGGGGGTGCACAATGGAGTGAGTTTAAAAAACATCTTTAATTCACCGACCGAATATTCCCTTAAGAACTCTAGCTTTCTACTTTACCCAGTCTGAGGTACACATCCGGATGACACGACAGTAACAATCGCAGAGGTGCTCCCTTTATGCCCTAGCCAAACTAACGGGAACGTAGGGCATAAGCACAGGAGCTAGGCAACCCAGCTTGGCCAAAACTTAAGTCATATAGATGCATGTAATGGCAAAGAAAAGGTACATATGGAAAAACTCATATGTGAGGAGCTTGATGCTTAAGGAATGATAAGAACTTCTGTCCGAGAAGCCCCCAGGTACAAGTGGCGTACATATTTAAAGATGTATGTGTTGATGGTGTGCGGTCTAGCCGCACCAAAGCTTTAAAGTGAGAAAGAAGAAAGTAATCGGAAAAGAGAGAAAAAATAATGGAAACTATAGGGGAGGAGGAGACGAACAAGGGGTTTAGCGCTAGGCGTAGAATCTCCGAAGTGTGGCCGCGTTCTAGGGGTTCGGCTCGAGGAGATTGTCTGATGCATTGCGAAGACGGTACGCTCCTCCAGTGAGAACTTCATCAATTATGAAGGGACCCTCCCATTTGGGCTTGAGTTTGTCCTTTTTCTTCTCCGGGAGCCGTAGAACAAGTTCGCCAATGTTGTAAGTCTTGGCCCGTACTTCTCTGCTTTGATATCTTCGAGCCCGCTGTTGGTTAACTGCTGCACGAGCTTTTGCGACATCGCGTTCCTCCTCCAAGGCATCTAGGCTGTCCTGCCGATCAAGCTCGGCTTCTCTCTCTTCATACATACACACTCTAGGTGAGTCGTGAATAATATCGCAAGGCAATACAGCCTCTGCACCATACACCATGAAGAAAGGTGTGTACCAGGTAGTACGGTTGGGTGTGGTCCGCAGCCCCCAGAGTACGGAGTCGAGCTCCTCAACCCAGTGCTTGTCTGAATCTTTCAAAGAACACACTAGTCTGGGCTTGATGCCGCTCATAATAAGACCGTTGGCGCGTTCGACTTGACCAATGATTTGTGGGTGGTAGACGGAGGCGTAATCTGGTTTAATACCCAGATTAGTACACCAGATTTTTACCTCGTCGGCTGTGAAATTGGAGTTGTTGTCATTGATGATGTCGTGTGGGACACCATAACAGTGCATAACATCGTATATGAAGTCTATCACCGGGCCGGACTCAGCCGTTTTGACCGGTTTAGCCTCTATCCACTTAGTGAATTTGTCCACCATAACCAGCAGATATTTTTTCTTATGGCTTCCCCCTTTAAGGGGTCCAACCATGTCGAGTCCCCAGACCGCAAAAGGCCAAGTTATGGGGATTGTTTGTAGGGCAGTGGGGGCGTATGGCTTTGATTGGCAAAGAGTTGGCATCTGACACAACATTGGACAAGGTCATGTGCATCCGCTCGGGCTGTCGGCCAATAAAACCCTGTACGGAAGGCCTTGCTAACAAGGGACCGAGCTGTGGCGTGGTGCTCGTACTGTTCTATACCTTGGTTCGTCACCGGCATTGAATGTAATAGCCGTGTCGTTCCATGGGTTTATTACATCGATTTGGCAGACTTCGTTGAGCTCGCGAATTGCTCTTTTGCGCTTGTTATTTGAAGCAAATGTCTTGAATACTATCAGTACTCTTGAGTCGTCGTCTTCTAGGGGGTGTTGTTCTGGGGCGTCCTTGATAAGGATGTCCTCGCTGCTCTTGGCTACCTGTCGTAGTATCCAACATGCTCTAAGACTGTGTATTGCCACGGTATCTGTTGTTGTATGTATTTTGCATGGGCCATCGAGCCACCCTTCCAGAACGGTGTCGTGTCGTATAGTGGCATTGTGTTTTTTGACTGTTGGACTAGGCGTGCCCCAAGGGTACGCCCTTTTCTCCTGTAGGGGAAGTTGGGTTTGGGCTGGTGGTTCCCAGCGAGCTTCCCGAGTTTCCCAGGTGCTTTTCATCGCGCAGTACTTTTGTACGATGGTTGCTAAGTCAGCAAATTTTAGTACGCGGCATCGATTGATGGCGTTGAGGATTCCTTTGTCTGCACAATTTTTGCAGAACGCTGATATTGCGTCCTCGTCACGGCAATCTCTTACCTTGTCCTTGAGAAGGACGAATCTTGCCCAAAAGTGGTGGACCTTCTCCTGAGATTACTGTTTTATGCTCATGAGAGCCTCTATGTCCGGGTGGGTGGGTGGAATTAAATCCGAACCCCGACCTAACCGGTTGTCCGGAGTCCAACGATCTTCCAGACTAGACAGTGCGGGTTCCGGAATAACTTCTGATTGTTTGGAACCGTCGTCTGATGCTATGTTCGGAGGGCTGGTTGCGTCCTTTCGCGGGTGAGTATCTGTCTCTTCAGGAACGGCGACCCGAACATAGTCCATCTTCAATATAGAAGAAGACTCGTCGTCCTGCTCCAGGACTGCCGCGATCTGGTGGGTGACCGGTGGAGTTTAGGTTTCTCCCATATCAGTTTTAGGCCTGATCTGATCATAATTTGTGACGATTCCCAAAGCGGCGATGCGATCTAGGAGCTCATTTAAGGACGAAAACTCAACCGGATCAATATGCTTGGAGTGCTCAGAGTTGATGCGAAGGGGATTTTCGATGGCCCGAGAGGTCACCGTCGGCTCCGTGGCCGAACAGGCGGTCATAGTAAAGTCGCACAGCCGGAGGTTTTGGCTCGAGGCTAAAACTACCTGCGCGGTAATGTTGACTTTAGTGACAAGGCGAGCCATCGAGCCTTTCATCAACGACATAGTGGAACTCTCAATGAAAGCACCAATGTCGGTGTCAAAACCGGCGGAGCTCGGGTAGGGGGTCCCGAACTGTGCGTCTAGGATTGATGGTTCCTTCTTGATTGATCTTGATGAATATGAGTATTACAAGAGTTGATCTACCACGACATCGTAATGGCTAAACCCTAGAAGCCTAGCCTATGTGAATACATTAATGAGTATATGTGGTGTCCTTTCTGGACTACCCCCTTCGTTTTATATAGACACCGAGGAGGTCTAGGGTTTACATGGAGTCGGTTACATAAGAATGAATCTTCGGTCGCCAAGCTTGCCTTCCATGCCAAGTAGAGTCCAATCCGGACACGGTGTAGTCTCCGGCCTTCATGTCTTCACAGCCCATCAGTCCGGCCCATGGATAATAGGCCGGACGCCCGAGTACCCCTTAGTCCAGGACTCCCTCATCATGGACTTCAGTGCTTGACGGAGGCGCGGCGCGGTGACGAACGGGCGAAACCGCGGCGGAGCAAGGAAGCCACAGCGAGAAGAGGCCCAGCGACAATGGGCTGCGGCAACACTTCGGCAAGAGGAAGGGGCACTACGGCGGAAGAGAGGAGAAGAAGGAAAATGGCAAGGGCAGAAGGAGAGGAGGGCACGCATGCGTCAGCCGCCCCCCCTCCCCTATTTATATTCCCGGGCGGCGGAGCCGAGGGGGTGAGAACATGGGGGGTCGTGGTATTAACTGCGCCCACTACCCCCACGATCCCACGTTTCCAGCACCGTAATGGCGTGTATTAACTGCTCCCATAAGCTCAACCGTCTGCCTCGGCCACAGTGGATCTGTGCTCGTGCCGTGGCCCTATAGGGGCGGGCCCCAGCCTACGGTGACGTCCTGTCACGCGCGTGCACTGGCTGGCCGGCCTGGCCTCCTGACGCCATGTGGCGAGCTAGCTACGGGTGGCAAGCCTGACATCCGGCTACCGAACCACCCGGCCCCCGCCATGATGTTTCAAAACCACCAGGCGGCCTGCCTGGCCACGGCCGGCTCCTAGCACTCGGTGTTTCAGAAGACGGACGACGCAACACTACCAAATTACTCGAACTAGGAAGCTGTTGAGGCTTCTCGCCTTTCCAGCCGCAGCGCCCCACCAGCTTCGAGGACTACTATTGGAGTAAATGACCACGGGTAGCCTCATCGGCCTCCCCTGGTATTTCAAGACATCGGGGCTGGCTGCGCCCCTCAAGCATCAAAGACAAAGGACCAACTTCTTGGGGCCGGCTGGTCCTAGTGTCCCGCTGCTAGAAGGCGGTGGAGCCCAGAAGGCGGCAACGAGGTTGGCCAACTCGCAGCAGGCGGCCCCTCACTCCCTCAAAGTTAGCACCTCATTACAGCGACGAGACGGGGCGTGGCTACAGTGCCGCCTATCACCCCCGATTCCAGGGCTGAGCTCGACCACAGTGCAGCATACCAGGCGGGTATCCCTCGCCTGGTGCAGCACTATTGCCACAACGCCCATGACATCATCATGGCAGAGGAAGCCATGCTCCCACAACGGGCTGTCGGTACGGCTTGCAGGCGGTGGGCCATACTTGTCCGTGAGATGTGATAACCCACAAGTATAGGGTATCAATTGTAGCCTCTTTAGCCCAACGAGGAGCTAAAGGTAGAACAAATATTCCCTCAAGTTCCATCGACCACCGATACAACTCTACACACACTTAACGTTCGCTTTACCTAGAACAAGTATGAAACTAGAAGTACTATGCAGGTGTAACGGGATAGGTTTGAAAGAATATAAAGAGCACGTTCATAAAAACTAGGGGCTGTTTTAGGTAAAGAAGCAATAAAGTTAGTATAGCGAGTGTGGAAAAGTGGTGGTAGGAGTTGCGAAATTGTCACTAAGCAATTGACTACTCTACTAGACCGATAGCACGTTTTATGTGGGAGAGGCTACTGCTAGCATGTCATTCCTGACTTGCAATTCTATGCACTTATGATTGGAACTATTAGCAAGCATCTGCAACTACTAACGTCCATTATGGTAAAACCCAACCATAGCGTTAATATACATTGGTCCCCCTTCAGTCTCGTATGCTTCAATTTCTATGCTAGGTTGAAGCTTCTGTCATTCTTGCCCTCCAATACATATTCCTATCAACATACAACTAACCCTATGGTGTGATCCACACGCGCTCTCATATGATGGGCACCAAAGGACAACAACATAACCACAAGCAAATTAAAACCAATCATAGCAATTCACCAATTACCGATAGGATAATGAAAATCTACTCAAACATCATAGGATGGCAACACATCATTGGATAATAATATGAAGCATAAAGCACCATGTTCAAGTTAAGGGTACAGCGGGTTACAGGAGAGTGGACCGCTATAGATAGATGGGGGAAGGTGATGAAGATGTTGGTGAAGAGGACGGAGGTGTTGGTGTAGATCGTCGTTGCATGATGATGGCCCGGGCGGCGTTTCGGCGCCACCGGGACAGAGGGGGAGAGGGGCCCCCTTCTTCTTCTTCTTCCTTTATCTTCTCCCTAGATCTATAACTCCAATTGGGCTGAGATTTTAACACGATTTGTATCCAGATATTGGCTTTCTTGCGGCAAAAGAAGGGCACCAACCACCTTACGGGTTGGCCACAAGGGCTAGGGGCGCCCCCTACCTGGTGGCCACCTCGGGCATCGTCTCGCGTTGATTCTTCTTCCCAAAAATCACATATATTCCAAAAAAATCTCCGTTAGTTTTTATCCCGTTTGGACTCTGTTTGAAATAGAGTTTCTGCAAAACAAAAAACATGCAACAAACAGAAACTGACACTAGGCACTGGATTAATATGTTAGTCACCAAAAATAGTATAAAAAGTTTCCAAAAGTATATGAAAGTTGTATAATATTGGCATGGAACAATAAAAAATTATAGATACGATGGAGACGTATCAGCATCCCCAAGCTTAATTCTTCCTCGTCCTGGAGTAGGTAAATGATAAAAAAGATAAGTTTTGATGTGGAATGCTACCTAGGATAATCTTGATCATGTAATCTAATCATGGCATGAATATTGAGACACGAGTGATTCAAAGCAATAGTCTATAATTTGACATTAAGACAATAATACTCCAAGCATACTAATAAAGCAATCATGTCTGTTCAAAATAACATGGCCAAGGAAAGTTATCCCTACAAAATCATATGGTCTGGCTATGCTCCATCCTCACCACACAAAATATTCAAATCATGCACAACCCTGATGACAAGCCAAGCAATTGTTTCATACTTTTGATGTTCTCAAACCTTTTCAACTTTCACACAATACATGAGCGTAAGCCATGGATATAGCACAATAGGTGGAATAGATTATGATGGTGGAGGTTGTGTGGAGAAGACAAAAAAGGGAGAAAATCTCAGATAAACGCGGCTAATCAACGGGCTATGGATATGCCCATCAATTGATGTCAATGCGAGAAGTAGCAATTGCCATGCAATGGATGCACTAGAGCTATAAGTGTATGAAAGCTCAAACTGAAACTAAGTGGGTGTGCATCCTACTTGCTTGCTCATGATGACCTAGGGCATTTGAGGAACCCCATCGTTGGAATATACAAGCCAAGTTCTATAATGAAAATTCCCACTAGTATATGAAAGTGATAACTCAAGAGACTCTATATGAAGAACATGGTGCTACTCTGAAGCACAAGTGTGGTAAAAGGATAGTAACATTGTCCCTTCTCTCTTTTCTCTCATTTTTTTATTTTTTTCTCTTTTTTAGGCTTCTTTGGCCTCTCTCTCTTTTTTTTGGGGGGGGGGGGTTCTTTGGCCACTTTTATTTTGATAACCACACATGGTACAATGTTATAATAATGATGATCATCACACTTTTATTTACTTACAACTCAATATCTAGAACAAAGATATGACTCTATATGAATGCCTCCGGTGGTGTACCGGGATGTGAAATGATCTAGCGTAGCAATGACATAAAAACGGACAAGACATGAAAACATCATGCTAGCTATCTTACGATCATGCAAAGCAATATGACAATTAATCCTCAAGTCATGTATATGATGACGATGGAAGCTGCATGGCAATATATTGGGGATATAACTATTGAGTATAAATCGCCCATGAGGGGCCGGGTTATGCTCATGATGGTTTACCAGTATTGAAGCCCATGAAGACACAGAAGATGGCGACTCGCGAAGGAGACTTAATAAGAAAGCCCAAAGCCAAAAGGCGGGTTGGGGCCCATAAATGTAAACCTCCATAGGTGTATGACTTGTATTGCAATATAGGAAAGAGTAGATACCGAGCCGGACACGTTTATGAGTCACCCGGGACTCTGTGAACCGTCGGGTGTCAACCTATGTATATAAAGGGACGACCCGGCGGCGGTTTAGGGACAGGAAACAACAGATCGAGAGCCAGGTTAAGCGTATTCGCTCCCTGGTTATCGAAACCCTCGCAATACCAACCTCAAACTGGATTAGGCCTTTACCTTCACCGCAAGGGGCCAAACTAGTATAAACTCCATGTGTCCTTTGTCCCGTTTAACCCCTGTAAGCTAACCTAGTCACGATGGATCCATGGTTAATACCTCACACTAGGACATCTGCCGTGACAATTCCACGATAGTTGGCGCCCACTGTGGGGCTATCGCACGATGGTTTCAAGTTCGTAGAGGGCAACTTCGAAGGGATCAAGGGATACGCCGTAGGCCGGATGACCAAGAGTCCTCGCGGCAAGCTCTACATGGACGACGCAGGTGGGGGCCCCGAGGCCGGCTCAATTGAGTACGGGTACCGGGTCCCCTTTGGCGGAATTCACGTCTTAATCGACAAGATCGGTGAACCGGGCCCTGAGCCGGACATTTGCACTAACATCATCGAGACGGCTCAGCATGCGAGACCCGCCTGGGTTCGGCCTGCCATGAATCGTGCCTTCATGGGATTTATCCATGGAGCGGAATCTGAGGATAGGTCAGCATCTAGTGGTGAGATGGTCGTTTACTCTGATGGTGAGTCGTCCACCGGTGAGACCGAGTCATAGTATCAACTGCAAGATGGCCGGCTTGGGGGATGTTCCGATGGCGACAGTATTCCGGACCCCTGCGAGCCGCCGAACCGGGTCGCAATCTTCATGGCTGGTACACAGCCCGTGCAGCACTCGTCGACTGCAGCAGAGTTGATTTCCGGGTCAGCAGCGGCAACGGCTGCCGGGGCAAGAGGCCTTGTGTGCCCATCGGCCCAGGTCTTAACTGACTTACTGGTTAAGCTGACAGCATTATTAACAGCAGTGGTTAACCCGGCGGATCAGGATCAGCATAATGCGGCGGTCGCAGAATTGCGTGATGAGATAGCATAGGCCAAGGAGGAGCTGACCGCAGAAAACACTAGGATGGCCGAAGAGCGGGCTGTTTTGGATGCTCAGGCACAGCGGATTCAGTCGGGGTCTTACCGGTTCATGCTAGATCAGAACGCTTCAAACGAAGTCATCACGAGGAGATATCAGACTCGTCTGCCCTCAGTTTACGAGGCTAGAAATCTCTTTAACATGCCAGGAGCAGGAACCAGTAACCCGGCAGTTGTAAACCAGGGTGAAGCACCTGGGACGGGTACGCCGGTTCAGCCGTGCACAACGGACCCGCCTCGTCAGAAGAATAACCCGCCGCAGCATGTGCCGATGCCACCGGGTCATTACTCTAACCCTTTGGATAACATGATCGCTGCGGCGTCATGATTGACGGCTCTCCCGGTTGAAGGCGAGTCTCTGAAGGCAGTTGAAACACGGAGGGCTAGAAGCTCCTTCAAACCGCACTGGTTCAGCATCAGGCTTATTCTTACAGTCGTGACAGGATTCATTCCACCCCTCGCCCAAGTTGAAGTTCCACAGGCATATCGATGAACCGGCTGTGTCAAGAAGTGGGCAGAACCATAACCCGCCCCACGGACATAACCCGCGGGCGGTGGCGCTGATGCTTAGAATGTGGTGGATCAAGGTAGAGCAGGCCGAGAGGCCGAGCTAGCAGTGCAATATGCGGCCCGTCAACCTTCTCTGGTTCGTCTGACAACTCCAGTGGAGCCAAGTGTAACTTCAGGAATTTGGGTGTGCCATGTTTATTGCCGGCTCTACGTAATGAGCGTCTGCCCAAGGATTTCAAGGGTCCTCACAAGGTGCCTAACTATATGGCCGATTTACCTTCTAAAGCATGGATTGAGAGTTATGAGATGGCCATGGAATTGCTAGATGTTAGCAATGCTGCGTGTGCTAAATATTTCCCCCTAATGTTGGAGGGAACGGCCCGCACTTGGTTGAAAGGGCTCCCTGCCAATTCCATCGGTCATGGGCCGAGTTAAAAGCCCGGTTTATCCAGAATTTCAAGGATACATGCAAGCAGCCCATGTCAGTTGTGGATTTAGCCTCCTATGTCCAAGAAGAGGGTGAGTCAACAACTCATTGAGTACGCCGGGTATCAACAATCCTGCACTCGTCGAATCACATCACTGCTGATTTAGCAGTCTTAATGTTGGAAAGCAATTGTCGTTTCACGCCCCTGAAAGCATAAATTGGGATGGCTCAAACGCAACTGCAACGACAAGGGGACACTCATGGCGGCTCTGGTTAAGTACACTGACTCTGATGGTACCAAGGACCCCAAGTCTAATGATGAGAAAGCCGGAAAAGGGAAAGAAGAGCAGCAGCACCAGAGGGCAGCAGCATAACCCGGCAAATCAGGGAGGTAACGATAAGCGCAAATCTAATAATAGTTTGGACTTTGTGGTTAACACCAACACACAGAATAATGGCCAGGGTCTTAAAGGTAAACCGCCCGCACAGATAGGAGGATCAGGCTTTAACCTTGAGAAGATGTTGAATCAGCCTTGCCCAAGGCATGGTACACGAGAAAGGTCGTCTGGCCACCTCTGGAAGGATTGCTTCATTATGAAGGAGTACAAGAATTCCAATCTTTTTCAAGACAATCATGGGCTGCATGGGGGCTCAGGATCCGGCTCTCATGGACCGGGTGATGGCGGTGGCGGTTCTAGCTCTGGGTTCCAAGGTAATCAAGGCAATCAGGGTGGCTACCATAAACAGTTAGGTCAGGGGAATCAGCAGCAGCAATCTGGATATAAGAGTAACCCAAAGCAGTTAAATAGTGGGCAGTACCACGTCTTCACCACAAGCTTATGAAAACGAGATCAGAAGCTTCATAAGAGGGCGATGAACGCTGTTGAACCGGCAGTTCCCCGTTACTTCCGGTGGTCTGAGCAACCCATTGTGTGGAGTCGGCAAGATCACCCGCCCGGGGTTGATAATCCGGGTCACCTGGCATTGGTGGTCGCACCCCAGGTCGGAGGGTACAAGTTTACCAAGGTACTCATGGACAGAGGGAGCAACATCAATATCCTTTATTATGAAACTTTCCGTCGCATGGGCTTGACGTATAAAAATCTTAAACCGTCGAACACTGTTTTCCATGGCGTGGTGCCTGGTAAGTCGGCGTACCTAGTTGGTAAGATAGCTCTGGAATTGGCTTTTGGAGATTATCATGACCCTAGGTCAGAGACATTGACCTTTGAAGTAGTCAAGATTCATAGCCCGTATCACGCTCTGTTTGGACGGCTGGCTTATGCCAAGTTCATGGCGCGGCCTTGTTATATTTATCTGCAGCTCAAGATGCCGGGTTACAAGGGGACCATTATAATACATGGGAGCCGAAAGATAGCTTTGGAATGCAAAGAAGGTGATGTGGCTTATGCTGGGTCAGTGTGTGTAATGGAGGAGTTAAAATTTTATAAGGACAATGTTGATCCGGCGGATATGACATCTTTGAAAAACCCAACTACATAGCATGATCCGCTCTTGAAGTTTAAATCTACAGATGATACCAAGATAGTTAATTTTGTTCCTGGCGATTCATCCAAGCAGTTCAACATCAGTGCTAATCTGGATCCGAAATAGGAAAGCGCACTCATCGAGTTCATCCGTGAGAACCGGGACATCTTTGCATGGAAACCTTTTGACATGCCAGGTGTACCGAGGGAACTCGCTGAGCACACTCTTAATATTGATCCCAAGTTTAAACCGGTCAAGCAATTTCTTCGTCGCTTAAACGAAGAGAGGCGTAAGGCCATTGGTGAAGAGGTAGCCCGGCTCTTGGCGGCTGGGTTTATTGTTGAGGTTTTTCATCCCGAGTTGTTGGCTAACCCGGTGTTGGTACTTAAGAAGAATGGCAATTGGCGTATGTGTGTGGACAACACAGATTTAAACAAGGCTTGTCTGGCTAATCCTTTTGCTCTCCCTCGTATTGATCAGATTTTTGATGCTACAGCGGGTTGTGAGAGTTTGAGTTTTTTGAATGCTTATTCTGGTTATCATCAGATCAAGATGGCAGTTAAGGACCAGGAGAAGACAACTTTTATAACTCCCTTTGGGGCCTTCTGCTATGTGTCTATGCCTTTTGGGCTCAAGAGTGCCCAAGCGACTTACCAGAGATGCATGCAGAATTGTCTTCATAATCAGATTGGGCGCAATGTTCATGCTTATCTGGATGATATTGTGGTGAAATCCAGAAAGGAGACATTGATAGACAATTTGAAGGAAACGTTTGATAATCTCTGAGTTTATAAAATGATGATTAACCCGGCCAAGTATGTTTTTGGTGTGCCGGCAGGCAAGCTCTTGGGCTTTCTGGTGTCTAACAGGGTCATTGAAGCTAATCTAGAGAAGATCAAAGCCATCACTTCTCTGGCTAAACCAGTGTGTGTCAATGATGTGCAACGTCTGGCGGGTCGTATTGCGGCATTAAGCCATTTCATAAGCTGGTTGGGAAAGAAGGATATCCCTCTGTATCAGATGATGAAAAAGACGGATAATTTTGTCTGCAGTGATGCCGCTAATGCAGCGTTTGAGTACTTGAAGAAGCAGCTGGCTGAGCCACCTATTCTGGCTGCTCCCGTTGATAAAGAGCCATTGTTGTTATACGTGGCTACCAATGCTCGGGCTGTCAGTGTGGCTATTGTGGTGGAACGGAAGGAGGCAGGCAAAGAATATCCGGCTCAAAGTCCGGTTTACTACATCAGCGAGGTGCTCATTGAGTCCAAACAGAGATATTTGCACTGGCAGAAACTTGTATATGGGGTGTTCATGGCCAGTCGGAAACTTAAGCAATATTTTTTGGGTCATCCCATCACTATGGTTAGTTCTGCTCCTTTAGGGGATAGATATTATTCAGAATATAGAAGCTACAGATCGGATAGCCAAGTGGGCCATTGAGCTTGGTCCTCATGGATTGAAATATATGCCTCGCACGGCCATCAAATCTCAGGCGCTGGTGGATTTCATCAATGACTTGACAGAGCTACAGATGCCTGAGGAAAAGCCAGATAACACGTATTGGACTATTCACTTGATGCATCCAGGCAATTGGAGGGCTCGGGGGCTCGAGTTGTGCTCGCTTCCCCTCGAGGTGATAAATTTTGTTATGTTCTCCGTTTGATGTTCCCTTGCACTAACAATGCAGCTGAATATGAGGCCTTTCTCCACGGTCTTCGGACGGCTAAGGAGATGAACTTAGGCCGGGTTAGGTGCTTTGGTGACTCAGATTTGGTGGCTCAACAAGTCTTTGGTACTTGGGATTCTAAGGATCCACTCATGGCGGCTTATCGACGAGAAGTGGACGTCATTGCTGGTCACTTCAAGGGTTATCAAGTTGAGCATGTTGATCAGAGAAAAAATGAAGCGGCCGATGCCCGAAGTCGGTTGGGTTCTCAATGTAAATCGGTGCCTCCTAATGTCTTTCTTGACGTTTTGCATAACCTGTTGGTCAAGTTACCTACAAAGGAGGATTTGGCTATTCCTAACCCGGAAGCTCAGTTGGTGGCAGCTCTTCATGTAATTCCTGATTGGACAGTCCCTTATTTGGCTTATATGACCGGGGGCGAGTTACCTGAGGATGAAACCTTAGCGAGGCAGATAACCCGGCGTTCTAAGTCAATGACAATTGTTAATGGAGAGCTGCATCACCGCAGTGTTACAGGGTCCTTTTTAATGATGTGTTTCTCCATAAAAGGGTCGTGAGATCCTGCGCGAGATTCATGAAGGAGACTGTGGTCATCATGCCGGTTCAAAGTCTCTCGTGGCTAAAAATTTTCGTCATGGGTTTTATTGGTTAACGGCTCATGCTGATGCTAAAGACTTGGTCAGTAGGTATGATGAATGTCAGAAAATTTCACGACGAGCCCATGTGCCGGCTCAAGAATTAAGGATGATTCCAATTACTTGGCTGTTTGTAGTTTGGGGGTTTGATATGGTTGGACCTTTCAAAAGATCCAAGGACAAAAGGACACATCTCCTGGTGGCGGTTGACAAATTTACAAAGTGGGTTGAGGCCAAGCCGGTCAGTAAATGTGACGCGGCAACGACGGTTCAGTTCATCAAAAAGGTGATTTTTCGTTTTGGCTTTCCCCACAGTATCATAACTGATAATGGCACTAATATGTCCAAGGGTGCTATGAAAGAATTTTGTCAACGTGAGCACATCCGACTTGACATGTCGTTAGTGGCTCGCCCTCAATCTAATGGTCAAACTGAGAGAGCCAATCAAGAGATCCTGAGAGGATCAAGCCCCGTCTTATGGTTCCCCTGCAGAGGACGCCGGGTTGTTGGGTAGAGGAGTTACCTTCCGTGTTATGGAGCATTAATACCACCCCAATAGATCTATGGGTTACATGCCTTTCTTCATGGTTTACGGTGCAGAGGCGGTTCTCCCTAGTGACATTCGTCATGACTCGCCTCGTGTGACGACTTATGTTGAAGCTGACAATGAAAAAGCACGTCAGGAGGCACTTGACCTATTGAATGAGGAGCGTGACATCGCAGCAGCTCATTCGGCGATTTATCAGCAAGATCTGCGTCGTTACTACAGCCGCCGGGTTAAAACCAGAACTTTCCAAGAAGGTGATCTGGTGCTCCGGCTTATCCAGGATCAAACTGGTATGCACAAGTTATCCCACCTTGGGAAGGACCTTTTGTGATCGGTAAGAATCTCAACAATGGGTCCTACTACCTTATCGATGCTCGAGAGCACAAAACTCACGCAAGTCAGAGGAGAAGACCCACTGGCCATGGCACATTGCTCATCTTCGGCCTTACTATACTTGAGTCACTGGCTCTTCTGATGTACATATTTTTGACAATGTATATATTATGATCAATATAATAAACCGGCATCCCTGTTAAAGCTCTCTGTTCTAAAGAACAAGAGTTTTTATAACCCTTGTAATAGGCTTAAAAGCCAGGTGTATTAACCTAAAACCCTGGGTTATCCTTCCTTTTTAAGTCTCCCACTCCGCCCAGGTAAACCTGGAACGACCTGTTGTACTTTTGACAAGTCAATCCTATACAGACCCTGAACTTGTCAAAGTTAAAACGAAGATTGGTTGTGTGAGGTCTAGCTTATAAGGTTTGTATAAAGGTTTAACACAGTGGTTGTGCAGCCCGTGAAAGCACTTGCGTTTTAGGCCTGACCGCCTATGAAAGCCTTGATTTGTCGTTGTTGTTTGATTTGAACAATTTTTGAGGTTTTTCTCATGCGACATAGTAATATATGGTTAAAAAGCCAATGAGGGCTGTGATGCCTTATGCTTTATACATGAAACTACCCGGTGTTTATTAACCCAGCCTGGCTTTCGACTATAAGTCATCAGTATGAGATAAGATAATATCCGGTGTTTATTAACCCGGCCTGGCTTTGTTTCTAAGCCGGCAATCTCTTATATTTAAGTTCCCCCACACATAAATATTTACTTGTCCTCAAGTAAAGGAAAATGACAAGAGCTAGATGGTGAACAGTGAGCTGACTAGAGAATGTACCAGTGAAGTGGATCTCCAAACATTGCATGCTTTGGACATAGCTAGTGAAAATCAATGGTTAAGAGTGTTACAAAGCAATAGGATACTAGTAGAATCGGTCATTTTAAACTTTTACAATGATACAAGAAGATTAGCAAGTTCAAATGTTGATTATGCCAAAGGTTCCTAAAGAGTGCATGATCCTGAGAACAAAAGGAACTTGAATTAAATCACTTATTTGCAGAAATATAACATTGTGGTTGAACCACTTATTAAATTTGAAGAAAGTAATGATAATATATTATCAGTCACACCGAAGGAACATACCACCGATCCCGAGAACATGGTATACACCTGGCTCGACCAATTATAAGTTTTTTTGTTTGCCTCCCCAAAGGAACATACCACCGATCCCGAGAACATGGTATACACCTGGTTCGACAATTATAGCATTTTTTAATATAATTAACTCCTATCCGATCCAACCAGATTTCACAAACCACCGATCCAGGGAACATGACATGCTACTGTTAGGTAAGGTCAGATAATTATTTATTCATTATTACTAATTTAACAAATGAATACAAAAAGGGAACAAGAATCATCACTCATCCAGGTCTGGTTCACATACTACCGATCCAGGGAACATAGCATGCTAGTCCATAGTGGTGAGTGATTGCTCTCAATGGGAACACACTTGGCACAAATACATCATCTGAACATAGTGATCTAGGCGTATCAAGGTAAATGCAGAAAATGATTAAGTTTACTAGTGCACTAGGGATGTAAGCACTCAAAACTAATAGTTCTCACTAATTTCAGCAAAGCAATCATTGTATAGATCACTAGTTTACAAGGCATTCAACAATCAGTTCTCATGTTCACATCAAGCACAATATGTCAAATAAAATTCAGTGGGATATCATTTAATAAATGGCTTAAGCAACTCAAATATCAAATGATTTCAGCATGATCGATGGATGATATATTCAGATTAGGGTCATGAAACAGCTCACCGGGCTTTGATCATGTAGCACTCGCTTGATCACTCTCTAAGCTGCAACTCTTGTCCTTTGCTTCCTCGTGCATGCTCCAGCTTCACTCTTCTTCATGTGTGCCCCCTGCTTCTCGTCATCACCATGCTCCGAGTCCACCGGGGTCCCAAGGAATGTCACCTCGGACCCGGTCAGCATGTATTGTTTCATGCACAAGCAAAAACCTGAAAAGGCACTCAACCAAAGAGATAATATGAGTGATAGGAGTAATGCCCTCTAAATCATCAATAGAGTACCCAATTACATAAGCATAGCTATAAAGCACAAGTTTAGGATGGTACAAATCAGTAAGCTCAATGCTAGTATTAGAATCACACGTTTCATTAAGCATGGGTATAACATCAGGAACATAAGTATCATGAACAGAGATATGAGCAATGCCACTAACAAGGTGTGTATGATCAAGTCCAAGAAAATAGTTTTTCAAATCTACCTTAAGTGATGGCATAATGCAATGCAAGGTAGTAGCAAACAAATCATATGGAGACATGTCATTAAGAGGATTAGATAAACCTGACTCATCACGCTCTTGTATGACAATAGGCAAATGAATTTCTGGTTCTTCAAGTTCATCTACAGCAACTTCTTTTACTTCTTCAAGAGTAGTAGATCTTTTGTCTTCATCTTGATCACTTGGGAATTGCAGCTCTAGATCATCTTGTTCCTTGTCTTCAAGTATTTCTTCTTGGATCTGAAGTATCTCTTCCTATGGACTCTCGCTATCTTACTCAGCTGAATGTGACGGTGTTGAAACCTCACACACCTCAAGGGATATCCCGGCAACACTCAACTCAAGGAGGGATGAGATAGTGCACCCGACATTAATATTCCTCTCAATTTTCCTTACTTCTTCCACTAGCTCTTTTCCACTCTTGATCTTCTTCATTTCCTCTAGTATCACCGGCCTAATTGGATCATCTTCAGCACTCCAAGTGAACTCGAGGCTAAGCAATGTGAGCTTGTCTATATCATCAAAGTCATCTTGTGTGGGCACTTGTGCATGAGATTGCTCAACATGTGCTGGAGTTGTTGGTTAACCAAGTGCAGGACCATTTAACTCCATTGGACACATCTCCTGGTGGAGGTATATGAGTAGGAGGTGAATAAAATTGTTGTGGTGCATAGCTATTGCTCTCCTCTTCATACCTAACTCCCTGTATTGGATAACTAGAGGCAAACAGTGAGATCTCAGGGTTGTTGCTCCTATATGACATATTTGGGTTTTTAGGCCACCCATGTAAGTAATTGTTTTGGTATGAGCTATGCTCCTGAGCGAAGCTCATGCTAAAACAATATGGAGGATGAGAGTAACCACGCTAACATTCAGTGGGCGAATGGCCCTGAAATCCACAAATATGGCAGGTAGGAGCAACATAACGATGGCCTCTAGAATAAGGATCGTAAGAGCTAGGCCTATCCTCAAAAACTACTTCTCGCTGGCGAGCTAAATCATCTAATTGATGGGAAACCTTACTTATCAGGTCTTGAATACTTTCTGTGATGTTTGTAGTGTTGCTCGCATAAGCCTGGTGATCTGAATAGTAAGCCATAACCGAGAAAATGGTTCTAACCTACAAAAAAGTAAAATAAAACAAAGAGGAAATAAACTGGAACAAGGGTTAGGAGTTAGAGATATATCACATATATGGCACAAACTAGCAAAAGAAGAAAAACCTAGTCTATAGCCTAACACAGTCACTCGACGCTAGTCCCCGGCAACGGCGCCAAAATGATCTATTGTGAGTACATTGGGGTTTTTCGGCCAAACTGCGAGTGTCGTGTTCTCCACAGGGACTAGGCGACGCAAACGATGCTCGACTAAAGCTAGGTGACAGAATTCAGATGATGATTGCGAGGAAATATAGACCTAAACTAACCAAAGTAGACGACAAAGAGAAAGCAAAGAGCACAGGGAGATTCAGATTTTACTCATTGTCTTTTTGGTGTTTTCGTAATGCTTGAGAAATTAAAATACTAACATCAATGACAAGAGAAGTCAAAAGACATGGACATATATATCTAGCAAGCATATGACAGAAAATTCAGGTATATATCACAAGCATATATGTCACAGGAAAATGTTTATATCACAAGCATATATGTCACAGGTACATAGGTAATACAGGGACTAGTTATTTCGATGGGTTCAAACACATACAAAGTTAACTAGTACAAAAGGTGAACACACACAAATACTAGAAGGTTACTGAATCACAGAGCAAGATTTCAATGACAATTATTTCTCACAGCCTAAAGTAATACTAGTCAAGCATTATATATTACAAGTACCAAACAGAACAAGCTACAGATTGCCAACACTCTTAAAATCTGAATTTTACAAAGTTTTACACATCTTAGCTTATAGAAAATTCAGAGAGAGAGAGAGAGAGAGAGAGAGAGATCTAAAGAGAGCAGCGGCAGAGGAGGTAAGGAATAAGAGGAGGAGGTGCAGCAGGGCACAACAAGGAAAAAGCAGCAGCGGAGCTTGGAAAGAAGGAGCAGCAGCAGTTTTGAGGTTTCCGAGAAGGGAAGGAGCAAGACGTTGAGAGGAGGAGCAGCAGGGGTGAAGCAAGAGGGAGGATCAGCGAAGGGAGGTTCAGAGAGAAGGGAGGAGCAGCAGGGGCGTTGGAGAGAGAGCAGCAGCAGTTTGGGGCAAGAGAAGGTGAAGAGCAGCAGCAGGTACAGGAGAAGAAGGAGCAGCGGTAGCTCGGCGCAAGAAGAAGAAGCAGCAAGTTGATGCGCTAGGAGAGGGAAAGCAGAGGAGAAGCAGAAGGGCAGCAGGGAGGACGTCGGGAAGAAGAAGAACAGCGAGGTAAGCGAAGGGAGCGGCAAGGAGAATCAGTAGTAGGTGGAGGCGCGCGGGTACGACAGGCGAGATGGGCGCTGGTGGTGAGGGGCGCTAGTGATGGATAGATGGATGGGTGGCGAAGGCGCCCCACCACGCCAGCCTGGCCGCGGTGGTGGCCGGTGGTGGAGAAGGAGATGGGGGAAGAAGAGGTGTTGCCAGGCCCGATTTGGGAATCAGGGCGTCTAGGGATTTTGACCTCCTCCTATGATCTGCCAGTTTTTCACTCTGGCCCTCCTGCTTCCATTCTTTCTTCTCAAGATGATCCCTCTCTTCTCTAGTTAGTCCCATGGTTACTTTGTTTCTTCTCACACAAGTCCATTCTTCCTCCTCCTCTTCGTTCTCTTAGCCACTAGTCCGGGTCTTGAAGTTTATAGTGCCTTTGCGCACTTTTGTGCAAAAGAAACACAATGACTAGTAAATGATTCATTATATGATTTTCATGCAAATATTCAACTAAGCTTTGCAAGAATAGATGGGCATAACCCAACGAGTGGTATAATCGTATGCCAAAATTATATATATGAAATGTGCTTATCACTTGGTAAACCAACTGTGTGATCAAATATCACAGGTATGATATATTTTAAATTATATGGTTATCATTCAGTCCAGTTTTGGTTATATAACTATGATTCCCATGGCTTTATATCGTGCAATATAACCCATCCAGCGGTAAACCGCTAGGACACTTTTTTAATCTATTGTATGCAGAAACAGGTTCCAATTGCGAACATCATAAGCATACATGGCATATCTTAACATTGCGGAATAGCAGTGTCATGCAAAGCAAATATGTGCGATGGCATAGCAGATCAAGAGTTTAAGCTGGCCTATTACAAGGCGTGTGATGCCCAAAAGAATAATTGTTTCAACAAGTCTTGTAGAGATCAGATGTTCAGCCAGCCTCCGGTTTATGAATCTTGGCCGGGTGGACTTGAAGGTTGTGGGTCATCCAGCGCCGGTTCATCTTCCTCTTCTCTACCCAGCCAGCCTCCAGTTAAGGCTTTGAATACAGCTTCATCACTTATAAGTGGGGAGGGGTCGACATCTGGGGCATAAGTATGCTTACGGATTGGAGGAATAAGATTTGGAACATCATAAGTTGGCGCTTTAACTCTCTTGTTGTTGGCATCATAAACCAACTGATAATGTGAAAGATTGGTCTCTTCAGCCAACTTGCTAGCCAATGAGCGCATTTCCATTGTTAGGGCTCCGAGGTCATCAGCATCAAAGTCTAACCCGTCCTCCTTTTTGCTCGGGTAGCCATTTGCAAAATCGACTGTATCAAGATTAGATATCCATGCTTTGGCCCGAGTTAGCGCAGTAAGGGCACCCGCCCTGGCAGCTGATCTTTTTAGCTCTTCAAACCATGCAGGCAACATCGCCAGCCTTTCCAATGTCTCCTTGATCAAGGTTGGGGGCGGTTTGTTATAAGAAGTTGTGCAGATAACCTGTTGCATGCCGGTATATAACTACTCTATAAGTGTATAGGCGGCTTTCAGTCTTTGCCACATATCTGAGCCAAGATGAGCAACGCGGGATCCTGCATCATCAAAAATGTCTATAAACCGGCGTGTTATTAGATAATACATGTTGAAAACTTATGAGAAAGCTATTTACCAAAAATGGCAGCAGTCATGGTGTTTATTTGCTGTTTCAAGCCAGTCAGCTCCTCTACTACCGAATTAAGGGCCTTCAGCATCCTCAATCCTCTTCAGCAGATTTGATATGTGGGTGGACCAGTGCTTGGGTGCTGTTCTTACTTGAACAAGCATCCCACTTATGATTAACCTCTATTGCAAGCATCCGCAACTACAACAAAAGTATTAAGGTAAACCTCACCATAGCATGAAACATATGGATCCAAATCAGCCCCTTACGAAGCAATGCATAAACTAGGGTTTAAGCTTCTGTCACTCTAGCAACCCATCATCTACTTATTACTTCCCAATGCCTTCTCTAGTCCCAAATAATGGTGAAGTGTTATGTAGTCGACGTTCACATAACACCACTAGAGGCTAGACAACATACATCTTATCAAAATATCAAACGAATACCAAATTCACATGACTAGTCATAGCAAGACTTCTCCCTTGTCCCCAGGAACGAATGTAATTACTCACAAAGCATATTCATGTTCATAATCAGAGGGGTAATAATATGCATATAGGATCTGAACATATGATCTTCCACAAATTAAACCAACTAGCATCAACTACAAGGAGTAATCAACACTACTAGCAACCTACTAGCACCAATCCCGGACTTGGAGACAAGAATTGGATACAAGAGATGAACTATTTGTTTGGGGATGAGATGGTGCTGGTGAAGATGTTGATGGAGATTGCCCTATCCCGATGAGAGGAGCGTTGGTGATGACGATGGTCATGATTTCCCCCTCCCAGAGGGAAGTTTCCCTGGCAGAATAGCTCTACCAGGGCTCTAGATTGGATCCGCCAAGGTTCCGCCTCGTGGCGGCGGAGTCTCGTCCTGAAAAGGTCCCTTCTTATTTTTCTCTCATCGAAAGACCTCATATAGGAGAAGATGGGCGTCAGAGAGCCACCAGGGGGCCCACGAGGTAGGGGGCGCGCCCTAGGGGGGGCCCCCCCACCCTCGTGAGAAGGGTGTGGGCCCCCTGTCCTTCATCTTTGGCGAGGATTTTTCTTTATTTATTTTAAGACGTTCCGTGGAGTTTCAGCACTTTTGGAGTTGCGCAGAATAGGTCTCTAATATTTGCTCCTTTTCCAGCCCAGAATTCCAGCTGCCGGCATTCTCCCTCCTTATGTAAACCTTGTAAAATAAGAGAGAATAGCCATAAGTATTGTGACATAAAGTGAAATAACAGCCCATAATGCAATAAATATCGATATAAAAGCATGATGCAAAATGGACGTATCAACTCCCCCAAGCTTAGACCTCGCTTGTCCTCAAGCGAAAAGCCGATAATAATAAATATGTCCTCATGTTTAGAGGTAGAGGCGTCGATAAAAATAAAATACGGACATGAAGGCATCATGATTATTCTCATAACAGCAACATATATAGATTTTGTCATATGATTACTTATGTTCAAGTGATGATCTATTCACAATGCAAAAGTATAAATCATAAACCTTATTGGGCTCCGACAAACTATAATCTCAGTCATTGAAACAATTGCAATTTATCATAACATCGGAAAGAGTCTATGTCAGAGCTAAAAAGCAAGTCCACATACTCAACTATCATTTAGTCCTCCATAATTGCTAACACTCACACGATACTTGTGGTTACGGAGTTTTAATCGGACACAGAGAAAGATAGGGGCTTATAGTTTTGCCCCACAACCTTTTAACTCAAGGGTAATGCCAACAATAATGGTTCATGCTCCCCTACATCCAATTAGATATATATCATGTTTTTTTTCCAACATGCTGAGCTTGCCAAAGGATAAAATGAAAAAGGAAAGGTGAAGATCACCATGACTCTTGTATAAGGTAGAAGATAATAATAAAGGATAGGCCCTTCGCAGAGGGAAGTAGAGGTTGCCATGCGCTTTTATGGTTGGATGTATAAAATCTCAATGCGAAAGAACGTCACTTTATATTGCCCCTTGTGATATGAGCCTTTATTATACAGTCCGTCTCTTTTATTACTTCCACATCACAAGATCGTATAAAGCTTATTTCTCCCACACCAATCAATCATACACATTTAGAGCAATTTTTATTGCTTTGCACCGATGACAACTTACTTGAAGGATCTTACTCAATCCATAGGTAGATATGGTGGACTCTCATGGCAAAACTGGTTTAAGGGTATTTGGAAGCACAAGTAGTATTTCTACTTAGTGCTGAGAATTTGGCTAGCATGAGGGGAAAAGGCAAGCTCAACAAGTTAGAGGATCCATAACAACATACTTTATCTCAGATATAAGAAAGACATAACTCATTACGTTGTCTTCCTTGTCCAACATCAACTCTTTAGCATGTCATATTTTAATGAGTGCTCCCAATCATAAAAGATGTCAATGATAATATATCTATATGTGGAAACCTCTCTTTCCTTATTACTTCCTATTAATTGCAACAATGACCAAAGCTATGTCTGCCAACTCCCAACAACTTTTAATCATCATACTCTTTCTATGTGAAGTCATTACTCTCGATAAGATCAATATGAACTTTTTGTTTTTTTATTCTTTTTCTCTTTTCTTTTATTCACCCAAGATCATGGCAAAATAATCAAGCCCTTGACTCAACACTAATCTTTATTATATATAGCTCACAGACTCGATTACATAGAGAGATCATAAAGCAAACTCAAAACTAGATCATACCATAAACTTTATTCTACTAGATCAGGATACTACTAATAGGATCGAACTAAGAAAAACGGTAAAGATAGGAGTTGCGATTGTGATACGATACCGGGGCACCTCCCCCAAGCTTGGCAGTTGCCAAGGGGAGTGCCCATACCCAAGTGATTATGTCTCCTTCTTTGTTGTTGGTGTAATATTCTTGGCGATTATTCCCCTCAGGATACGGTTCTCCTCCTCGAGCTTATTGACTTGCTTCTTGAGGTCCATTATTTACTTACGAAGTTTTCCTATGACATAGCTGCGGGAGAACAAGTGACACTTCTCTTCATATTTTCATGAGAAAGAAATCTAACATTGGAAGGGATAACCGAGTTTGGAATGGCTGAGCTCTGTGGTTCCCCTGTGAATCCAGCTCGGAAGCGAGAGGTGACTTCTTGATCCTCCATGGCATCTACCCTCATCAAGTCGGCCTCCATCTCCTCCTCCATTGCTGGCCCAAAGTGGTCAGCGTCGCTGTTTGCCCTTGGTTCCGGTGCCGGATTAGATACCCGGCTCTCCCCGATTGACTCTTGAGAAGACATCTTGCTCTAATCTGCAGCAGCAACAGCTCGAAAACAAAAACATAGGAAATTTGCGTGATACGGGAGTCAAAACCCTCGGGAGATTATATAATGAATTTTTACCGACCAAAATACGTAACGTGCAAGAAAACGGAGTCCGGAAGGCACACGATGTGTTCACGAGGTAGGGGGCGCGCCCAGGAGGGTAGGGCGCGCCCACCACCCTCGTGGGGCCCTCGTTTCCTTCCCGGACTGCTACTTATTTTTCTATTTTTCTAAATATTCCAAAACGGAGAAATATTGCCTTAAAAATTGTTTTGGAGTCGGTTTACTTACCGTACCACATACCTATTCCTTTTCGGAGTCTGGAACGTTCCGGAAAGTGTCCCTTATGTCTTCCTCCGGGGTTACGGTTTCAATAATATTGGTTTCAACATTTATGGGATTACCTGAGATATATTGTTTGATTCTTTGACCATTTACCACTTTCGGATTTGTGCCCTCGAAGTTGTTGATCTTTATGGCACCGGAACGATAGACCTCTTCGATAACATAGGGGCCTTCCCATTTAGAGAGAAGTTTTCCTGCAAAAAATCTTAAACGAGAGTTGTATAGCTATACATAATCACCTACATTAAACTCACGCTTTTGTATCCTTTTGTCATGCCATCTTTTAACTTTTTCTTTAAACAACTTGGCATTTTCATAAGCTTGTGTTCTCCATTCATCAAGTGAGCTAATATCAAATAACCTCTTCTCACCGGAAAGTTTAAAATCATAGTTGAGCTCTTTAATATCCCAATATGCCTTATGTTCTAGTTCGAGAGGTAAGTGACATGCTTTTCCATAGACCATTTTATATGTAGACATACCCATAGGATTTTTGTATGCAGTTCTATAAGCCCATAATGCATCATCAAGTTTCTTGGACCAATTTGTCGGTGTTCTGGGAACGGGGGTCCCCAGACTTGCCTGCCTGCGGCCTACGGCATGGCTCAAAGGGGGCCCAGCACGGCCCATCTTCACCAACACAAACCCAAGACCCTCGCGAGGGGCCAAGCCTCGTGGGGTGGACGATGCGGAGCCTCCTCAGGCACGGCCTCATCAGGCTGGCTCACGAGGAGGCGGAGAGATCAAGGCGGGGTACCTCACAAGGTGCCCGTGACGCAAGCCATGACGATTCAGGGCGCCAGGCGGGTGCCAGCCCGCGCAGCGTCCTCCTTCCCTCTTTGGTGCAAAGGGGGGCAAGCGCAGTCGCGGAGTACCGAGGCATCAGGCAAAGGTTACCATTTCAGTGCAACGAGACCAAGACCAGGAGGACTACGAGACGGAGGTCACCGTGGAGCCCAAGACGGCGTCATCACCAGAGCTTTGCACATGCGAAGACTACTTTTGTCAGGATAGCTGATACTAGCTGTCCCCCTTCAAATTAGCCCGCCATTGTTGGCTCCCTTCCCGCTCAATATTTGGGGAGAGGACCAGGGCCTCTATAAATAGGACTAGTCACCCCCAGGGTAAGAGAGGGGTTCGGAGAGAGGATCGAGGATCGAGGATAGAGGATCGAGCATCAGCCAACCCAGAAACAAGCTGGGGTCGAAACCAGGTCAGTTGGAGGAAAGCAGAGAGAGAGAGAGGAAGGTGACTGAACTCCTCTGAGCAGTTCATCGTCCCAGCCAAGAACAGACCCTCGTGAGGCTGTTCTTCCTTGTATTGTTCATCATCATCAGCCCAAGAGGCAATCCACCACACCACACACTGGAGTAGGGTATTACACCACAACGGTGGCCCGAACCAGTATAAACCCTGTGTCTCTTGTGTTGTTCTTTCCTTAGTTTAGATCCTAACATGGCGGAGGGGGGCGGGTAGGTAGGAGGCGAAATCTCCACGCGCACCCCAGTGTTCGAACCTCAAGGGTCTTCCGGAACCCGAAATCCGACATTTGGCGTGCCAGGTAGGGGTGCGCCGGAATTCATCTCCCACTGCCCCGTTCTCCTCCGACCGTCACGCCCATGTCTGACGCTCGTCGGGCCCGCGCCAAGCGCCGGGCCGCACTCGCTTCCCGCGGGCATCCACGCCGTTCCTCGTCACCTGCCGTCAACGCCGCCACCAGCCCGGCGGGGGACGAGCGGCAAGCATCGTCCCAGCATCCGTCCGTGCGGCAAGACGGCCGCACCGCAACTCCCTCGCTCACCCCAGCTGGTTCTTCATCCCGCCCGCTCCGCGCTCCCATGGAGGCTCGAGCTGCACTCATCGCGGCAAACGAGCTCCTGCTCTACCGTCCCATCGACGACGTCTACGAAGAATGGCTCGACCGCGTCGCCGAGCTCGCCCGCGCCGCAGGGGGCTCTCCTGCGCCGTCCGTTCCACTGCACCGCACCCCGCCCCGCGTGGGCGACGAGGCTCCGGCGGCGCCCCGGCCGCCTCCTCCTCAAGAAGATGCCATGGCCCCAAGGTGCATGGCCCCTGGGCGGAACCCGCTCCATCAGGCGCCAGCGCGGCAAGAGCAGAGCTGCCAGGAAGTCCCTCGCCCGCAAGAAGCTGCCCGGGCGCTCCCTGCTCCAGCACTTCGCGACCATGCTCCTGCTCCCGCGCGTCAAGACCCCGCGCTGCTCCCAGCTGCAGCGCGTGGGGACATGCAAGACCAGGCTCTCCGTCACCCATGGCCTCCCGTGGCCACAGCAGGCTGCCGCGCCTTCACTACCGAACTACGCAGCGTAGCGTGGCCCGGCAAGTTCAAGCCAGACCTGCCTCCTCGCTACGACGGCACGGCTGACCCTGCAGAGTTCCTCCAGCTCTATGAGCTAGGCATTGAAGCTGCCAACGGAGACGAGAAGGTCATGGCGAACTGGTTCCCCATGGCACTCAAGGACGTGGCCCGCACCTGGCTCCTGAACTTGGCTCCAGGCACAATCTCCTCCTGGGAGGAGATGCGCACCCGCTTCATCGCCAACTTCCAAGGCACTCGCGACCGGCCACCCGCCGTGAGCGACATGCGCCGCATCAAGCAACAGCCCGGGGAAACCCTGGAGAAGTACATCCAGCGCTTCAACAACGCACGCCTCAAGATTCCCAAGGTGACTGAGGAGGCCATCATCTCGGCCTTCTCCGACGGCGTACGTGACGTCAAGATGAAGGAGGAGCTGGCGATGCATGAAGACCTGTGCACTTCCTTGGAGCTGTTCAACTTGGCAAACAAGTGCGCCAGGGCTGAGGAAGGGCGTCTCTCCCTCCTTGAGCTGCCTGCCGCGGACCCAGAAGAGAAGAAGCCCAAGGCTAAGGACGTGAAGCGCAAGGGGGCTGCCGTGCTCGCGACAGAACCAGACACCAAGCGGGGCAGAGATCAGCCCGAACCCTCCAAGGGCAGCCGGTACTGTGTGTACCACGACCTCCACACCCACAACACCAACGAATGTCAAGAACTCCAAGCCGTGCGAGAAGGAAGGATCGACCGTCGCCCCGACCACAGTGGCCGGGGCTACGGCCGAGGAGGAGGAAGAAACGCAGGACGCTGGGAAGATCGTGGGCCATGCCAAGGGTGGCGCGACCAACCTCGCGAGGATCGCTGGCAAGACCCACCTCGCGAGAGAGGATGGAGGGATCAGCCTCGCGAGGGGGACTTGAGGGATCAGCTTCGCAGGATCGCCCGCAAGGCAACGCAGGCCTCCCACCGCTGCCGCCGCAGCCAAGGAGAAACGAGGACCGCCACCAGGACGAGGAGGCTGGGGGCTTCTAGGAGCCGCGCGCGATCGCCTGCATCTTGGGCGGAGCACAAGCCCCAGCCTCTCAGCGCATCTTCAAGTAGTTCGCCCGCGAGGTGAACGCAGTCCTCCCCAGGCTCGAAGCCACGCGCCCCCTCAGGTGGTCGTCGTGCGCCATCACGTTCAGCTCAGCAGATCAGCTCAAGTGTGCGGCTACAGCCGGAGTCCTCCCGATGCTTTGTTCCCCAATCATCAGCAACGTGGTGGTCACCAAGACCCTCATCGATGGAGGGGCAGGGCTCAATGTCCTGTCCGTGGAGACGCTCAACAACCTCCAAGTGCCCTACAGCCAGCTTCAGCCAACCAAGCCCTTCACCGGTATCACTGATCGCTCCACGGTCCCGATTGGGCAGGTCCGCCTCCCTGTCACCTTCGGGGCACGCGACAACTACCGCACCGAGCTCATCGACTTCGACGTCGCCCATATTCGCCTGCCGTACAACGCCATCCTTGGGTACCCAGCGCTGGCCAAGTTCATGGCCGTAACTCACCACGGCTACAACGTCCTCAAGATGCCAGGAAGCGGCGGAGTCATCACGGTGCCCTGTGAAGAGAAGGACGCGGTGTGTTCCCTGCAACGAGCCTTTCAGGCCGCGTCACTGGAAGACCCGGATTGTGGAAGCAGGAGGCCTCCCGAGATCACCCCCAAGAAGAAGAAGACATCGTTCGGCCCGACCACTCAGGAGGCAGGCCCCTTTGGGCCCGCGCCTGCCTAGGGGGAGCCTCCCTCCATCGCATAGGAAAGCACGCCCGACGCCCTCCTCAGTCCGGGCTTGGGGGCTCTCCCCTGGAGGGCCACCGACCTGGCTAGGGTCACAAGGGAGGCGCTTGGGCACCACATGGAGGCGTGTCTTGAAGCACGTTTCCCTCAAGAAGGAGCAAGGCAAGGAGATCCAGATCCTCAGGAGTTTGTCAGCAAGGCCATTCAGGAGCTACAGGAGTCAAGAGTCATGGAAGGCGGCCCCCGCTTGCCAGCAGTGGCCCCCCGTCCAGGCGAGGATGGTGGGCTGCGCGTCTGCATCGACATACCGGGGCTCAATCGAGTCGCCTCTCTGGAGCGCCTCTGGCCCTCGTGAGTGGGGCGCCGCGGAGGTCCACCCCACAGCTACCTTCGCATGCCTTACGGCTTGCCGAACACGGCTGACGCGTACCAGCGCCTCATGAGGGGCATCACGGAGGCACGAGAGGCTAGGCGTTCCGCAGCCCTGGCAGAGATGGAGATGGCCCGTGAGGAGCCGCTAGCGCCTCCGGAGCCTCCCGAGGCCCCTAGGCCTGGGGGCTCGTGAGGATCGGCTCCCGCAGCCCACCGAGCCTGCTACGCCAACACCCCTTTGTCCTCAACATCATCAGGTGACATCTTTCAAGTTTTACTTCCAGCTGGGAGCGCCCTCAGGGCTGCATTATTCCCAGGCCGCGTGGGTCCGTCCCTGCGGCGTGTATCCCTTTATTCCATGTTGTTAGCTTACCTTGTTGGGGGCGCCCCTCAGGCTGCATGATCCCCAAGCCGCTCGGGCCAGGCCCAGTGGCATGTATCCCATTTGTGTTTATTTCCGATTATGCGTTAGACCCACCATGCTTGATTATTTGATGCCGGTCCACGGCACCTCTTCTCCTCCATGCCGACCACTTGCACGTTAAAGGGGGGCACCTGAGCATCGCGACTCAGGCCTCTTACTAGCTCTCCAGCCCTCACCCTCTGGCCTTGTCCATGGCATAGCGACCTGGCATACCAGCGACGGCTGAGACCAGCTCGAGGGCCGGGACCGAGGACGTAGAGTGCCGACATCTAACCAAATTTGCAGGGACACATCACAAGATAAGGCCCAGTGCCAGGCGCAACCTGCCTAGAGGTAGGGCCCTATGAGTCCCGCGCTGGCTCACGGGTGCCCAGATACACCTCGCTAGGCCCTACCGTGCCAGCCACGTGTCAGGGCGGGGCTGTACACGCCCCGGGGGCTCCTCCCAGAGGGGGGCCCGCTCCCACGTACCAGTGGAAGCACCATGCTCCGCGCTGGCAGACGACACTGCCGAGGAGCGGTTATGTCCATACACATACAGTAGCACTATGCTCCGCGCTGGTGATAAACAACTGAGGGTGGCCCCCGGGCCGCATCAACCTCAGGGAGCCCAGAGCTCAGTGTCTAGCCTCATCGTAACGCCTCCCCTCAGGAGTGCCGCGCGAGGGGGCTGGGCACGGGGGCTGCGCCTGGGTCACACCCGGACGCACACCGCCCAGCGGTCCCCCCCAGGCTTGGTTCGTCGCGCGTCTCTCCCCGAGCGGAGCCAAGGTACGAAGGTCGTTTGAGCGTCAAGGGGGACTCCTGAGTATCGCGACTCAGGAGCCTAACTGGTCACGTAGCCCCTCACTCCATGGCCCCGTCCTGGTTTCCGGTCGGGACCATTGCTGGGTGAGGTACGCACGGTGCCGGGCTCTGCAGACGTAGAACGGTGGATTCACCCACATCATACCTCCCTACTTGCAGTTCGTGCGTCAAGGGGGACTCCTGAGCATCGCAACTCAGGAGCCTAACTGGTCACGTAGCCCCTCACTCCATGGCCCCGTCCTGGTTTCCGGTCGGGACCATCGCTGGGTGAGGCACGCGCGCGGCCGGGCTCTGCAGACGTAGAACGGTAGATTCACCCGCATCACACCTCCCTACTTGCTATTCGTGCGCCAAGGGAGACTCTTGAGCATCGCGACTCAGGAGCCTAACTTGTCACGTAGCCCCTCACTCCTTGGTCCCGTCCTGGTTTCCGGTCAAGACTATTGCTGGGTGAGGTACGCGCGGGGCCGGGCTCTGCCGGCGTAGAACATTAGCAAGTAGGAAGGAAAAGCGCTAATTTCAAGGAATTCAAAAGAAAATATTACAGTCCACACTGTTATCTCAATGCCAAACGCAAGTTTAAACGCCTCCCCGAGGCATGATACGTGTGCAGGAATAAAAAGAAGGACAGGAGCCACGACGGAGTCACTTGGCGGCGGGGGAGCAGCGCGGAGTGGGTTCGCCTCACGGAGCAGCGGGGTCGGCAGCGCCTTGCTCCGGCTTGGTGCTGAAGGCCCAGAACTTCCCCAGCAGAGCCTCCGCGCGACCCTTCACGGCCTCGGCAGCGGCAGCGGCACGCTCACCACTCACTGGCTCCAGCAGGCTGTCGAGGTCGACACCGGGATCGCGAAGGTAGATGTGGGTGAGGACCCGCGTCAGTGCTGCAGAAGACAGGACGTGTGCCTCGGCCTCGGCCGTGGGGCCAAGGCCAAGGGCGACATCTTCAAGAGCATGAACCAGTAAGGGAAGCAGCTTGGCGGGGCCGTCCTCAGCGCCAGCCAGCGGGCCCTCCAGGCCGCTGTCGTAAAGCGTCCTCAGCGAGGAGCGAGCCTTCGCCTCCAACTCCGTGAATGCCGCACGGTCCTCGGCAAGAACCAGGGCCTTGCCGTCCAGCTCGGCCTTCCACGCCCCCAACTCCTGCTCCAGCGCGCCTAGGCGGTCGCGGTGCTTCCTGAGCTTGGCCTCCCAGCCCTCGACGGCTGCCTCGCGAGCCTTCACGCCTTCTTCTTGCTCTTGGCGAAGGCGGACCTCTTTCGCGAGCTAATCCCACAGGCCTTGCAGCTTGTCCTCCAGCGCCTTGCAGCGACCGCGAACGTCGACCACCTCCCCCAGGGCTGCATCGCGAGCAGCCTTCGCCTCCAGGACGGCCTGCTTCTCCTCGTCGCATGCCGTCGAGGCCTGGACCAGCGCCGCCCGAATCGAGGCGTCGGAGCGAACCCATCCAAAAGCCAGCTCCAAACGCCCGGCCACCAAGCGGGGGTCGGCGCCAAGAAGATCCTGCCGCAGTCGGTCTAGCTCAGCAACAGCACGATCCAGAACGGCAGAAGGAGTCGGAGAGACAGCGGCCGGTGGAGTAGGAGGAGAAGGCGGCAGCGCAGCCGCAGCATCCTGAGGCGGAGTCTGCCGCGCCCCGACAGCTGTAGTGGCGGCGGCAGGCAAGAGCACCTCGGGAGCCACTTGGGCCGTGGGGGCTGAGCTCGCCCCAGCCGGCTCAACCAAACCTCGCGAGGACGACCGGGCAGGAGAAGCCTGTGCGTCGCGGTCACCTTCCTTCGCGGGCAGAAGAGCCGCCACGGACGGAACCTCGGGAGCCCCCTTCGGCTTCTTTGCTGCGGGCGCCAACCTATCCAAAGATGCGGGCATCAAGCCTCAGAAGCAGAGCAAGAGATAAAGACAAGAATCGAATGCTTACGGATCGTCGCCAGTGAGCTCAAGCGGCCTCCGGCCAAATTTGAAGCCTAAAAGCCGGCTGGAAGGGTCAACCTCGGGAATCTTGGAGGCGGAAGGTGCGTCTGCGGTTCGCCCCGGGGCTGGGGGAGACCCGCGGGAGATCAGCCCGGTCCTGTCCTTCTTCGGGATCGGGGGCGAGCTCCCGCCGTCCTGCTCGTCGTCGTCATCCTCGTCGTCATCATTCGGAGAGAGGCGGAGAACGCCGGACCTGCGCCGGGGGAGGGGAGCCCTCGACTCTCCGTCAGTCGCCTCGGAGTCAGGCCCTTTTCCTCGCTCCCCTCTTTCTTCCTCTTCGCTGGAGTCGCCGGAGGGCACGTCCACCGGTTCCTCGGGAGCTTCCAGGGGCACTGGCCCATCCCCGTTGAAGACGGGCATGGACTTCACCACCCACTCCCAGTCATTGCGGAGGAACAAGGGCGTAGGAGCGCCCTCCAGCCTCGCCACATTGCCCCCAACCAGAGATTGGAGAACCGCAGCCAGGTCTCCGTTGGCCAAGGCCGCGGGGCTCGGACGGGGCCTCCACATTGGAAGCGAGTACTGCCGAAGCTGAGCCAGCCGGTGCTCCAGGAACTCCCTCAGCAGCGATGCGCCGGTCAGCTTCGCCGCCGCCATGTCGGTCAGCCTCAGGTCCGCGTCCATCTTCTCCAATACCATCTTCGCGCGGGGATCCGCGAGCTCCGCTCGACCCCAGTCGCTGGAGCTCGTGGGCTGCTCCGTGGGCAGGATCAGCCGAGGGTGGATGCGCCCAACATCCACCAAGATCCACTTGCTCCTGAAGCCCTCAATCCTCTTCCCAGAGTTCGAGATGGCAATGGCGCCGCCGTACGCGACGAAGCTCGCGCATGCGGAAGCAGTCCCACGAGAGGTGCGGAGGTAGAAGTAGTGGCGCAGCAAGGCCACTAAGGGCTGCACCCCAACATGTGCTTCGCAATAATAAGCAAAGATTGCCAGGAGAAGGACAGAGTTGGGATGGAGATGCAGAGCCTGTAGCTTGTAATGGCGGAGGACAGAGAAGAAGAACTCGGAGAAGGGAGGCACCAGGCCAGCAACAATGGCACTTACGAAGAACGGATAGAAGGTGATCCTTTGACCCTCAGGGGTGGCAGAGCCGGCCTTGAACACCTTCTCCCCGTCGATGCCCCACGCCGTCGCCATCTGGCGCAACCGGGCAAGGCCCGCCTCCGACACGTTCGGCGAGTCCAGGGCAGACTAGTACCAAGCTGCGGCCGGGGGCTGACGAGGCGCCATGGCTCCCTAGGTCACGCGGTCAGAGCAGATCTGGAAATCTCGGAGGAAGGAATGAGAGGCGCAAGAAAGGGGATCTGAGCAGCAACCGTAGAAAGCAAGAAGAAGGGCCTAGGCGGATGCCACTCCTTTATCAACTCGCGCGGTTGCTAAGGCGCCCACGTCCAGTCAACCGCCACGCGGCGCGCAAGGCCGCAGGCTGTTAGGGCCCGCGGCGCTTCGCTCTTGCCCTTCCGCCTCCCTGCATGGCCAAGCCCGAGCGCGCCTTGGGCCCGGGGGCTACTGTCGGCGTTCTGGGAACGGGGGTCCCCAGACTTGCCTGCCTGCGTCCTGCGGCGTGGCTCAAAGGGGCCCCAGCACGGCCCATCTTCACCAACACAAACCCAAGACCCTCGCGAGGGGCCAAGCCTCACGGGGTGGATGACGCGGAGCCTCCTCAGGCACGGCCTCATCAGGCTGGCTCACGAGGAGGCGGAGAGATCAAGGCGGGGTACCTCACGAGGTGCCCGTGACGCAAGCCATGAAGATTCAGGGCGCCAGGCGGGTGCCAGCCCGCGCAGCGTCCTCCTTCCCTCTTTGGTGCAAAGGGGGGCAAGCACAGCCGCGGAGTACCGAGGCATCAGGCAAAGGTTGCCATTTCGGTGCAACGAGACCAAGACCAGGAGTACTATGAGATGGAGGTCACCGTGGAGCCCAAGATGGCGTCATCACCAGAGCTTTGCACACGCGAAGACTACTTTTGTCAGGATAGCTGATACTAGCTGTCCCCCTTCAAATTAGCCCGCCATTGTTGGCTCCCTTCCCGGTCAATATTTGGGGAGAGGACCAGGGCCTCTATAAATAGGACTAGTCACCCCCAGGGTAAGAGAGGGGATCGAAGAGAGGATCGAGGATAGAGGATCGAGCATCAGCCAACCCAGAAACAAGCTGGGGTCGAAACCAGGTCAGTTGGAGGAAAGCAGAGAGAGAGAGAGGAAGGTGAATGAACTCCTCCGAGCAGTTCATCATCCCAGCCAAGAACAGACCCTCGCGAGGCTGTTCTTCCTTGTATTGTTCATCATCATCAGCCCAAGAGGCAATCCACCACACCACACACTGGAGTAGGGTATTACACCACAACGGTGGCCCGAACCAGTATAAACCCTGTGTCTCTTGTGTTGTTCTTTCCTTAGTTTAGATCCTAGCATGGCGGAGGGGTGCAGGTAGGTAGGAGGCAAAATCTCCGCGCGCACCCCAGTGTTCAAACCTCAATGGTCTTCCGGAACCCAAAATCCGACACAATTCTTTCTGGACCTATTAACAGTCTTTTGCAAAATTAATTTGAGCTCTCTATTGCTCAACTCTACTTTACCACTAGACTGTGGGTGATAAGGAGATGAAATTCTATGACTAACATCATATTTAGCAAGCATTTTACGGAAAGCACCATGAATAAACTGTGAACCACCATCAGTCATTAAATATCTAGGGACTCCAAACCTCGGGAAAATAACTTCCTTAAGCATTTTAATAGAAGTGTTATGATCAGCACTACTAGTTGGAATAGCTTCTACCCACTTAGTAACGTAATCAACAGCAACTAGAATATGTGTGTATCCATTAGAGGCAGGAAAAGGTCCCATATAATCAAAGCCCCAAACATCAAACGGTTCAATAACAAGAGAATAATTCATAGGCATTTCTTGACGTCTACTAATATTACCAATTCTTTGACATTCATCACAAGACAAGACAAACTTACGGGCATCCTTGAAGACAGTAGGCCAATAAAAACCAGATTGCAATACCTTATGTGCAGTTCTATCTCCAGTGTGGTGTCCTCCATAAGACTCGGAATGACACTTGCGTAGGATCTGTTCCTGTTCCTGCTCAGGTATACAATGTCTAATAACACCATCTACTCCTTCTTTATAAAGATGTGGGTCATCCCAAAAGTAATGTCTTAAATCATAGAAGAACTTTTTTTTGGTATGTGAAGCTAGGTGGTATAAACTTAGCAACAATATAATTAGCATAATCAGCATACCATGGAGTACTGCGAGAAGTACTTATAACATTTAATTGTTCATCAGGAAAGCTATCATTAATAGGTAGTGGGTCATCAAGAATATTTTCTAACCTAGACAAGTTATCTGCAATGGGGTTCTCAGCTCCCTTTCTATCAACAATATGCAAATCAAATTCTTGTAGCAAGAGAACCCATCTAATAAGTCTAGGTTTAGCATCTTTATTTTCCATAAGATATTTAATAGCAGCATGATCAGTTTGAATAGTTACTTTAGAATCAACAATATAAGATCTGAACTTATCACAAGCAAATACAACTGCTAAGAGTTCTTTTTCAGTAGTAGCATAATTTCTTTGAGCATTCTCTAGAGTCTTACTAGCATAATGAATAACATTTAATTTCATATCAACTCTTTGCCCTAACACAACACCTACACCATAATCACTAGCATCACACATAATTTCAAAGGGTAGATTCCAATCAGGTGGTTGAACAACAGGTGCAGAGACTAATGCTTTCTTAAGTATTTCAAATGCTTCTACACAATCATCATCAAAGACAAATGGTATATCTTTTTGCAATAAATTAGTCAGAGGCTGGGAAATTTTTGAGAAGTCCTTAATGAACCTCCTATCAAATCCAGCTTGACCAAGGAAACTTCTTATACCTTTGATGTCCTTGGGACATGGCATCTTTTCAATAGCATCAACCTTGGCTATATCAACTTCAATACCTCTTTCAGAAACTTTGTGCCCCAAGACAATACCTTCATTAACCATAAAGTGGCACTTTTCCCAATTCAAGACAAGATTAGTTTCTTCGCATCTCTGCAAAACTCGATCAAGATTGCTCAAGCAATCATCAAAAGAGGAACCATAGACGGAAAAGTTGTCCATGAAAACCTCACAAATCTTTTCACAAAAGTCAGAGAATATAGCCATCATGCATCTTTGAAAGGTAGCAGGTGCATTACATAAACCAAAAGGCTGTCTATAAGCAAAAGTACCAAAAGGGCATGTAAAAGTAGTCTTTGATTGATCTCTAGCCGACACAGGTATTTGAGAGAAACTAGAATAACCATCTAGAAAGCAATAGTGTGTATGTTTGCATAATCTTTCTAGCATTTCATCAATAAAAGGTAAGGGGTAATGATCTTTCTTAGTGGCTTTATTTAATTTACGGAAATCAATTACCATCCTATAACCTGTAATAATTCTTTGTGGAATCAATTCATCTTTATCATTAGGAATAACAGTAATACCTCCCTTCTTAGGGACACAATGGACAGGATTTACCCACTCACTATGAGCAACAGGATAGATTATACCTGCCTCCAGAAGCTTTAGTATTTCTTTTCTTACCACTTCTTTCATTTTAGGATTCAGACGTCGTTGAGGATCACGAACTGGTTTGTCATCCGCTTCCAAATTTATTTTATGTTGACATAGAGTGGGACTAATGCCCTTAAGATCATCAAGAGTATATCCAATACCAGCACGATGCTTCTTCAGAGTTTTCAATAATCTTTCTTCTTCATGCTCTGAAAGGTTAGCACTAATAATAACAGGATATATCTTCTTTTCATCAAGATAAGCATATTTAAGATTATTAGGCAAAGGTTTAAGCTCAAACACGAGATCACCCTTGGGTGGAGGAGGATCCCCTTAGATTTCAACAGGCAAGTTGTGATGCAGAATAGGTTCCTGTTTAAAGAATACTTCATCTATTTCCCTTCTTTCATTCATGAACATATCATTTTCATGGTCTAGCAAATAGTGTTCTAAAGGATCACTAGGAGGTATGGCAATAGAAGTAAGACCAATAATTTCATCCTTACTAGGTAATTCTTCCTCACGATGTTGTTTACTAAATTTAGAGAAATTAAACTCATGAACCATATCATCCAAGCCAACAGTAACAACATTCTTTATGCAATCTATGGTAGCATTGACAGTATTTAAGAAGGGTCTACCAAATATAATGGGACAAAAGCTATCTTGTGGAGAAGTAAGAACAAGAAAATCAGCAAGATATTTAGTTTTCCCACACAATACTTCAACATCTCTAACAATTCCAATTGGTGAAATAGTATCTCTATTGGCAAGTTTAATTGTGACATCAATATCTTCTAACTCAACAGGTGCAATTTCATTCTTAATTTCTTCGTATAAGTCAATAGGTATTACACTAGCACTAGCACCCATATCACATAAGCCATGATAACAATGATATCCTATTTTAACAAAAATAACAGGCACGCCTACCACAGGTCTATGTTTATCTTTATCACAAGGTACAACAATTCTAGCAGTTTCACCTTCGAACTGAATAACATGCCCATCAATATTATCAGACAAGATATCTGTAACAATAGCAATATTAGGTTCTACTTTAACTTGCTCAGGAGGTGTATAAGTTCTAATATTGCTTTTACGAACAGCAGTTGAAGCTTTAGCATGATCCTTTAATCTAACAGGGAAAGGTGGTTTCTCAACATAAGAAGTAGGAACAATAGGATCATTATAAGTGACAGTATTTTCTTCAACTTTAATAGGTGCAGCTACTTTTACTTCTATGGGAGGATGATATTTAAACCACTTCTCCTTAGGGAGATCAACATAAGTAGAAAAAGATTCACAGAAAGAAGCTACTATCTCAGAGTCAAGTCCATATTTAGTGCTAAACTTACAGAAAATATTGGTATCCATAAAAGATTTAACACAATCAAACTTAGGTGTCATACCTGACTCTTTACCTTCGTCGAGGTCCCAATCTTCAGAGTTGCGTTTAATTCTGTCCAATAAATTCCATCCGAATTCAATAATCTTCATCATAAAAGAGCCAGCACAAGAAGTATCGAGCATGGTTTGATTATTATGAGAAAGACGAGCATAAAAACTTTGCATAATTATTTCTCTCGAGAGCTCATGATTGGGGCACAAATATAACATTGATTTAAGCCTCCCCCAAGCTTGAGCGATGCTTTCTCCTTCATGAGGCTAGAAATTATATATATATATAATTGCGATCATGATGAACAAGATGCATAGGGTAATACTTTTGATGAAATTCCAGCTTCAATCTTTTATAGTCCCATGATCTCATATCATCACATAGCCTATACCATATCAATGCGTCTCCCTTCAAAGATAAAGGGAAGACCTTCTTCTTAGCAACATCATCGGGTATACCTGCAAGCTTAAATAATCCACAAACTTCATCCACATATATTAAGTGCTCATCAGGATGCTTTGTTCCATCTCCTGTAAAAGGGTCAGCTAGCAGTTTTTCCATCATACCCGAAGGAAATTCAACAGGAGTTTCATCTTCAATAGGTTCAGTAGGTTGAGGAGCAACTCTTTGCTCTACTGGACGGGGTGAAGATACCCCGAACAAGCCCCTCAGCGAATTACTTTCCATAGTAACAAGTGACAATAAATTTCAGCACACTATATAAATTTTTCCTTACCAAATTCCACCTACCAAAGGCGCTACACTCATCGGCAACGGCGCCATAAAAGAGTCTTGATGACCCACAAGTATAGGGGATCTATCGTAGTCCTTTAGATAAGTAAGAGTGTCGAACCCAACGAGGAGCAGAAGGAAATGATAAGCGGTTTTCAGCAAGGTATTCTCTGCAAGTACTGAAATAAGTGGTAACAGATAGTTTTGTGATAGGATAAATTGTAACGAGCAACAAGTAACAAAAGTAAATAAAGTGCAGCGAGGTGACCCAATCCTTTTGTAGCAAAGGACATGCCGGAACAAACTCTTATAATAGGAAGAGCACTCCCGAGGACACATGGGAATATCATCAAGCTAGTTTTCATCACGTTCATATGATTCGCGTTCGATACTTTGATAATTTGATATGTGGGTGGACCAGTGATTGGGTGCTGTTCTTACTTGAACAAGAATCCCACTTATGATTAACCTCTATTGCAAGCATCCGCAACTACAACAAAAGTATTATGGTAAACCTAACCATAGCATGAAACATATGGATCCAAATCAGCCCCTTACGAAGCAACGCATAAACTAGGGTTTAAGCTTCTGTCACTCTAGCAACCCATCAACTACTTATTACTTCCCAATGCCTTCCTCTAGGCCCAAATAATGGTGAAGTGTTATGTAGTCGACGTTCACCTAACACCACTAGAGGCTAGACAACATACATCTTATCAAAATATCAAACGAATACCAAATTCACATGACTACTCATAGCAAGACTTCTCCCTTGTCCTCAGGAACGAACGTAATTACTCACAAAGCATATTCATGTTCATAATCAGAGGGGTAATAATATGCATATAGGATCTGAACATATGATCTTGCACCAATTAAACCAACTAGCGTCAACTACAAGGAGTAATCAACACTACTAGCAACCTACTAGCACCAATCCCGGACTTGGAGACAAGAATTGGATACAAGAGATGAACTAGGGTTTGGAGATGAGATGGTGTTGGTGAAGATGTTGATGGAGATTGCCCTCTCCTGATGAGAGGAGCGTTGGTGATGACGATGGTGATGATTTCCCCCTCCCGAAGGGAAGTTTCCCCGGTAGAACAGCTCTGCCGGAGCTCTAAATTGGATCCGCCAAGGTTCCGCCTCATGGCGGCGGAGTCTCGTCCCGAAAAGTTCCTTTCTTATTTTTTCCTCATCGAAAGACCTCATGTAGGAGAAGATGGGCGTCGGAGAGCCACCAGGGGGCCCACGAGGTAGGGGGGCGTGCCCTAGGGGGGGGCGCCCCCCACCCTCGTGAGAAGGGTGTGGGCCCCCTGGCCTTCATCTTTGGCGAGGATTTTTCTTTATCTATTTTAAGACGTTCCGTGGAGTTTTAGGACTTTTGGAGTTGCGCAGAATAGGTCTCTAATATTTGCTCCTTTTCCAGCCCAGAACTCCAGATGCCGGCATTCTCCCTCCTTATGTAAACCTTGTAAAATAAGAGAGAATAGCCATAAGTATTGTGACATAAAGTGAAATAACATCCCATAATGTGATAAATATCGATATAAAAGCATGATGCAAAATGGACGTATCACCGGGCCACCTCTTCTCCAATGGCCTTACGTCTCTCCTCATTAAAACGACGAAGGAATGGCTTGGCCGGCTTAAACTTGGGATCAATATTTAGAGTGTGCTCAGCGAGTTCTCTCGGTACACCCGGCATGTCTGAAGGCTTCCATGCAAAGATGTCCCGGTTCTCATGTATGAACTTGATGAGCGTGATTTCCTATTTCTGATCTATATTGGCCCTGGTAGTGAACTGCTAAGACGAGTCACCGGGGACAAAATCAACCTGCTTGGTATCATCTGCTGATTTAAACTTCAACAAATGATCATGCTCTATGGTTGGTTTCTTTAACAGAGTCATATCAGCCCGGTCGACATTGTCTTTATACAACTAAAGTTCCTTTGTGGCACAGGCCGACTCAGCGTAAGCAGCATCACCTTCTTCGCATTCTAAGGCTATCTTCCTGTCACCATGTACCATGATGGTACCCTTGCGACCTAGCATCTTAATATACAGTTACACATTGCAAGGTCGCGCCATAAACTTAGCGTAAGCCAACCGACCAAACAGAGCGTGATAGGGGGTTTTGATCTTAACCACTTCAAAGTTCAATTTCTCAGCCCTGTAATCATGTTCATTGCCAAAAGCCACTTCCAAGGCTAGCTTGCCCACTGGGTAAGCTGACTTTCCTGGCACCACCCCATGAAAAACTATGGAGGACGGCTTGAGATCTTTGTATGTTAAGTTCATGCGGCAAAAAGTATCATAACAAAGGGATATTGATACCGCTACCTCCATCCATGAGCACCTTAGTGAACTTGTAGCCTCCCACTTGAGGGGCTACCACTAAAGCCAGCTAACCCGGATTGTGAACCCGGGGTGGGTGATTCTTAGGGCTCCATACAATTGGCTGCTCTGACAACCGTAAGTATCGGGGTATTGCTTGCTCAACAGCGCTTTGTACTCATTTATGAACCTTCTGATCCCGCTTGCACAGGCTCGTGGTGAAGACATGGTATTGGCCACTATTAAGCTGCTTTGAATTTATCTAACACCCTAAATCCTGTTGCTAATTACCTTGATTGGGCTGCTAGTTGTAATTGCTCTGATTGCCCTAACCCTAATAACCGGAATTTGATCCGCCGCCACCAAACCCGCGCTAGTGAGAGCCGGAGCCTAACCCGCCGTGTGGGCCATTATTGTTACTATGGTCCTGGTGAGAGCCAGAATTCTTATATTCCTTCATGATAAAACAATCTTTCCACAGGTGAGCCGACGATCTATCTTGGGATCTGTGCTTTGGGAAGGATTGGTTCAACATCGCTTGAAGGTTTTACTCTAGTCCTCCCATATGAGGAAACAGATTTCCTTTTCGACATCGATCGTTGTTCTGTGCATTAGTATTCGCTGAAAATTCTGACCTACCGTCAGGCTGCTTGCGCTTACCATTTACCACTCTAGTTATGACCTGTCATGTTTAACTACTACCCTTTTCCATTTCCGTTCTTGTTTCCATTATGGGACCTCTCCTCATTAGACCCAGGATCCTTAGTATTGTTAGAATCGGCGTATTTGATGAGAGCCTCCATGAGCTCTCCCATTTCATTGCAGTGATGTTTAATCCACTCTAACTTTTCCTTGAGAGAGGTGAAACCCGTCGGACCCAATGGTGGGCTAACTCATCCTCGCGCTAGACACAAGCGTCTAGGTCGACGATCGATAGAGGCTGTTTTCATGTGTCTTTGAAATTCTGAGTAAAACACGCTTTCAACTCCGCCCATGAATTGATAGAATTAGGGGGCAATCCCTTCAATCAGGTTCGAGCCGGCCCATCCAACATCATGGTGAAGTACTGATGTCTACTACACAACCTTCTTCTTGTAGACGTTGTTGGGCCTCCAAGTGCAAAGGTTTGTAGGACGGTAGCAAATTTCCCTCAAGTGGATGACCTAAGGCTTATCAATCCCTAGGAGGCGTAGGATGAAGATGGTCTCTCTCAAGCAACCCTGCAACCAAATAACAAAGAGTCTCTTGTGTCCCCAACACACCCAATACAATGGTAAATTGTATAGGTGCACTAGTTCGGCGAAGAGATGGTGATACAAGTGCAATATGGATAGTAGATAATAGTTTTTGTAATCTGAAATAATAAAAACAGCAAGGTAGCAAATGGTAAAAGTGAGCGTAAACGGTATTGCAATGTGTGGAAATAAGGCCTAGGGTTCATACTTTCACTAGTGTAAGTTCCCTCAACAATACTAACATAATTGGATCACATAAATATCCCTCAACATGCAACAAAGAGTCACTCCAAATTCACTAATAGTGGAGAACGAACGAAGAGATTATGGTAGGGTACGAAACCACCTCAAAGTTATTCTTTCCAATCAATCCGTTGGGCTATTCCTATAAGCGTCACAAACAGCCCTAGAGTTCGTACTAGAATAACACCTTAAGACACAAATCAACCAAAACCCTAATGTCACCTAGATACTCCAATGTCACCTCAAGTATCCATGGGTATGATTATATGATATGCATCACACAATCTTAGATTTATCTATTCAACCAACACAAAGGACCTCAAAGAGTGCCCCAAAGTTTCTACCGGAGAATTACGACGAAAACATGTGCCAACCCCTATGCATAGGTTCCCAATGTCACGAAACCCGCAAGTTGGTCACCAAAACATACATCAAGTGGCACGTGGTATCCCATTGTCACCACAGATATCCACGACAAGACATACATCAAGTGTTCTCAAATCTTTAAAGACTCAATCTGATAAGATTACTTCAAAGGGGAAACTCAATTCATTACAAGAGAGAAGAGGGGGTGGAGAAACATAAGATCCAACTATAATAGCAAAGCTCACGATACATCAAGATCGTGCCAAACCAAGATCACGAGAGAGAGAGAGATCAAACACATGGCTACTGGTACATACCCTCAGCTCCGAGGGAGAACTACTCCCTCCTCGTCATGGAGAGCACCGAGATGATGAAGATGGCCACCGGAGAAGGATTGCCCCCTCCGGCAGGGTGCCGGAACGGGTCTAGATTGGTTTTCGGTGGCTAGGGAGGCTTCTGGGGACGGAACTCCCGATCTATTGTGCCCTCTGGAAGTTTCAAGTCACGTAGGTATATATGGGTGCAGGAGGTATGTCAGGGGAGCCACAAGGGCCCCACAAGACAGGGGGCGCACCCTAGGGGGGGCGCCCCCCACCCTCGTGAGTACATTGTTCCTTCCTTGACGTGGGGTCCAAGTCCATCAGGTGTGTTTCCTTCCAAAAATAACTTCTCTAGTTGATTTCATTTCGTTTCGACTCCGTCTGATATTCCTTTTCTTCAAAACACTGAAATAGGCATAAAACAGCAAATCTGGGCTGGGCCTCCGGTTAATAGGTTAGTCCCAAAAATAATGTAAAAGTGGATAATAAAGCCTGTCGGTGTCAAAACCGGTGGATCTCGGGTAGGGGGTCCCGAACTGTTCGTCTAGGCCGTATGGTAACGGGAGGCAGGGGACACGAAGTTTTACCCATGTTCGGGCCCTCTTGATGGAGGTAAAACCCTACATCCTGCTTGATTAATATTGATGATATGGGTAGTACAAGAGTATATCTACCACGAGATCAGAGAGGCTAAACCCTAGAAGCTAGCCTATGGTATGATTGTTGTTGTCTATGTTGTCCTACGGGCCTAAACCCTCCGGTTTATATAGACACCGGAGAGGGTTAGGGTTACACAAAGTCGGTTACAATGGTAGGAGATCTGTATATCTGTATCGCCAAGCTTGCCTTCTAGGTCAAGGAAATTCCCTTCCGGACACGGGACGAAGTCTTCAATCTTGTATCTTCATAGTCCAGGAGTCCGGCTGAAGGTATAGTCTGGCTATCCGAACACCCCCTAATCCAGGACTCCCTCAGTAGCCCCTGAACCAGGCTTCAATGACGACGAGTCCGGCGCGTAGATTGTCTTCGACATTGCAAGGCGGGTTCCTCCTCCAAGTACTTAATAGAAGATTTTGAACACAAAGATAGTGTCCGGCTCTGCAAAATAAGTTTCCACATATTGACATAGAGAGAATAATATTTACACAAATCTAATCTGCTGACGTATTTCGTAGTGTGACACACCACGACCAAGCCTTTATCCGAGTCGTTTTATTACCCCACCTCAGCGCATGCGAGGCGGTTTCCTTGGCACGTCTTGTCAAAGCAGAGATCGTGTCCCCTTATTCCGGGATTCTCATCAATACGGGCGTGGGTAACCCAACCGCGCCATTGATTACGGCGCTTGGAGATAAGCGAGTTTTACCAGGCTGGTGGGGACACGTAGTTGCGTCCACCCATATAAGGGGATAAGGATCCACCTTTTTACCTACGCCTTCTTCCTCCTTTGCCTATCCATTCCCGCGCACTCGAGCTCCAGCGCCCAAGTCCGCACTCCCCACCTCAACCTTCTCCAGCCATGTCCGGAGCGGGAGGCAAGTGGATGGTCTCCCCCGTCACGGAGGGACACATCAAAAAACTAAGGAAGGCCGGATACCTGTCCAAAAACATCGTGTACCGGCTTCCCGAAAAGGGGAAGCTCATCCCCACCCCTAGGCCCCATGAGAGGGTGGTGTTCCTCGCTCATTTCCTTCGCGGACAGGGCTTCGCTCTCCACCCATTTGTCTGGGGGCTCATGTTCTACTATGGCCTGGATTTCCACGATCTTGCCTCGAACTTTGTCCTCAACATCTCGGCGTTTATCGTCGTGTGCGAGGCTTTCCTCCGCATCCGCCCCCATTTCGGCCTATGGCTCAAGACTTTCAACGTCAAGACGAAGGTGGTGCGCGGCAACCAGGCGGAGTGCGGAGGCGCCATGGTGGGCAAGATGCCCAACATCTTATGGCTCGAGGGCTCCTTTGTGGAGACCCTGAAGGGGTGGCAATCGGGGTGGTTTTACATCACCGAGCCGCGCGACCCTGAGTGGGTCGCAGCCCCCGAGTTCCGATCCGGACCCCCTACGTGGCTCACCTCCTGGAAGGAGACGGGCCTATCGTGGGGTAAAAAAGGAGAGCTGACCGGACTCCAAACATGCGTCCAAACCCTGGTGGACAAGAATCTCAAACTTGTCAACGTAGTCCAGGTTATGCTCATCCGCCTGATCCTCCCGTGTCAACAATGGGCTTTCAACCTGTGGGAGTTCGACCCAGGGTGGCACCAAATCTGAGCAGGCTCTTCAACACGACGTACGAAGATGCCTGGAAGGTGCTTTTCAAGGGCGCCCAGGCCCCCGCATCCGCTACTGAGGATCGCGGATTTAGTACACAGCGCCACGCTCATGCGGTAAGCTGTTTTTTCCTTTTACAGGGTATCAGTTTTTCATAGTTTGACTCCATGCAGGATCTAAGCTCCCTTACCTTTGACAGGATTGGCAGAAGACGTCCGGACAGATCAACTATCCGGCTCCTTTGCCCGAAGGCCCAGCGGACGCTCGCTTGGCGAAGCTGCTGGTTCCGGCACCCTATGTGGTGCCAGAGAAGAGGGCCGCGAAAAAGGCCACGGGGACTCGAAAGAGTGCCCGGCGCCAGGAGGTGTCGGATCCATCATCCGGCGGTTCTGAGGCGCATTCCTCCCGCGAAGACGAGGAGGAAGAAGAAGAGACCTCTCCCCCTCCAGCGGGAGGAGAGAAGAAAAGGAAGGCCGCCCTCTCTGGGGAGGCCGGAGGGTCCAAGAAGGGGAAGACCCTTCCTCCGGACTACTCCACCGACGCCGATGACGGCGGAGAGGAGTGGCCGCTCAGGGCCAAGCCCCTGGCGAAATCGTAAGTATCCGGATACCAGAGTAATTCATAGTATTCCTTTATTGCACAGCTTTCCCTTATGTCGAATATGATTATGCAGCCCACCCAAAGACCGGCTCGACGCATCGTCGAGCGGTTCACTGGACTCGCCGGATGTGAATTTGCTTCCGACGGCTTCCTCCCCCCGCCCTGCGGACGACGCCGAAGTGTTGTCTCAACAAGTTCCAAGCCGGGAGGAGGTGGTCCTGGAGGCGGCGCAAGGCGACCTCCCGCACTACAGGAGTAAAGGGGATAAACCCCCCCAGGGCTCCAAGTCCGGCTCAAGGCCGGACACCACTCCGGAACCTTCAAAGGTTCCAGAGTCCGGCGGGCGACCTCCTTCCAAGAGGAGCAAGCCCACCGTGCCAGTGACCCCCGTCCAACCGGAGGCGCCGGAAAATCTGTTGGAGGCGCTCCAAGGCGCCTCCATCGACGAGGAGCACCGCACCATTATGAGTGCGGTGGTCCGGAAGGTTTAGTCGGCCAAGAGCGGACTGACTGAAGCTTGTAGTAGCCTTTTAACAGGCTTTGAGGTAAGTAAAGAATGTGTAAATAATATTACCGCATAGACAGTAGCCCCTGATGCTCTGTTTGGCGTTCGGAAAGAAAAGCCGAATAGAGGATCAAATAAAATTCGCAGGAGTCTAACAAAAAGGAGTCAATATGCGTATGCAGGCTTCCCTGCTTGCGTACGCCGCACTGACTGTGGAAGTGGACACGTTAAAGCAGAACCTCGAGCGGACCAAGCAGGAGCTCGGGCGTGCCAAGAAGCAGCTCGAGGACAATGAAGGTAAGAAATACCTTGTTTAAATATATATAAAAAAGGTGCAATTGCAAAAAATGACAGGATTATCATGGCTATTGTAGGGGCCACGTCTGAGGTGGCGACCCTTAAGCAAGCGCTGGTCGAGGCCGAGAAGAGGGCGACCACGGAGCGCATCGAGCGGGAGAGGTATGAGGCCCAGGTTGGCAAGGTACAGCAAGAGCTCCAGGTTCTCATGAAAAAACATGAGAGTTTGGAGCTTGACTCAAAGACGCGAGCGTCCGAGCTCGCGGTGGCTATAAAAAATGCCGAGTCTGCCAAGGTCGAATCCCAGAAAACCCTCCAGGAGTTGGATGAGGTGAAGAAGATAGCGGTGGGTAAGGCATTCTTTATGCAAAGCAAACACATAAATGTGAGTTACTTGTTACTTACCCGAATCCGGAGCTCTCTAGGAGCGTTTGCAGATCTTCCCCGGAGTGTGTCCGATGCCACCGCATTTTACCGAGCCGAGGAGGGCAGCTCGACAGAGAAGGAGTTCTGGTCTCAGTACGCTGAGGCTGGACACCCCGTGCCCCTGAGCGACCAGCTGAAGCAACTGGTCGAGCTCCACAAGGCGGCCGAACAGGCCATGAAGGGCCTCATAGTTCGGCCGTGGCCTGGAGAGGCTCTACCTGGGAGCTATTTCGGTCTGGTGCGGCGGCTGGTGGAGGCCTGTCCAAGGCTCGAAGTCATCAAGTGCTTCGTCTACATTGAAGATGCCCGTAGGGCCCTTGCCCGTGCTAAGGTGCACTGGGGCAAGTTGGACGTTGAGAATCTTGTGAAGGACGGGCCACCGCCGGGGAAAGAGCATCGCAAGCTCGAGAATTATTATAAGGATGTTCTGAAGGGTGCCTGCCTTGTGGAGGATGAATGTTCTTGGATGTAATTTTTGAGTGAAACTTGCTCGTTTTGTCCTGTGCGCTGAAAACTTGTTCATATGCGCTAAGCAATGCTGTTGGAATTTAAAATATTACCTTCTGTGCTACTGTTTATCAATACTGAGAGATGGGGAGTCGTTGGCTTCTGCCCCCGTGCCACTAGTGCTGGGGTGTTCGGGGATAAACCTGAGCGCTCTTTTTCCCATGTTTGGGTCCTTCGAGGGAGGCGCTCAGCCCAACGAACAAGGCACTCGGTCTATAATGCGTGAACACTCTCACTTAGCCATAGAATTCTGTAATTTTAAATTTCGGCGAAGCCCCTAGTATTCGGAAGACCGAGTTTGGGGCGCTATCCACGCCTTTGGCCGGACAGAGCCGGCTCCTCTCTCTAAGCGGCATAAGTCTTTAGGGACTCGAAAAACCTCTCGAACAGCGAGCAGCTCTCGCTTCATCATGACAGTCAGTTTTAGCTTTCTCCACTGAGGTGCTCGACCCAGCTCAACTGGGGCACAATCGCAGTGGTTCTCCTAGTGCTACCTTAGCCGATATAGCGGAACGTAAGGCACCAAAACATAGGAGCCGGGCAAACCCAAATATTGACCCAAGACATGATTCAGAGCCGATGCATATAATGCTATAAGTATGGGGTGCCGAACTTGTTAAAGTGTTCGGACTTCTCACATCATATTGAGGGATACTAAAGCCCCTGGCGTATTTTGGACGTACCAAAGTGTACGGGTGCAACATGTCGTTAAGGAACATATATTTATGGAAAAAGAGTAATGCAAAAATAGACAAAAGCTATGCATTGTTTATTAAAAAGGGCTGCAATCAAAGCAGAACGATACAAATAATGCGGTAAGCAAAAGGTTGGACTATTTAACATGTCCGTTCCAGGGGCAGGCTGCGGAAAGGTATGCAAAACAGGTATATTGCTCGTGATAGAGACCACTTGGGAGTTCCGTAATGCGGCGTGGCTTGTCTGCTTCCCTGGTTCTTACATCGTTTGTGCGGCAATTGAACTGCCGAACAGGCCTTCCGAAGAATGGAGTCCTGAAAGTAAGAGAAAATTAAAAAATCGGCAGCCCCTGGTGCGGTTTAAGACGTGTTTCGGGCATGCCGTGATGGTGCCCCTCCCCCTGTACCCATGGTATTTCTAGAGCGTAGTTATGTACGTGAAGCACCGGCGTCGCCTTTTTGCGAGGGCTGGGGTTGGGGCCGCATTGCTATGCCTGCTCGGATCGTGCCAGGCGGTCTTGTTGTGGGTTACTCCGGGCGTGCTTGACGGTGTCCGGTCGTTTAATGGCCGGACTGGAGAACTGCCTGGAGAGGTTGCTTTATACTTCCGCTGCGAGGGCCGCCATGTGCTCTTCCGTTCGGGGGGAGCGTTCGGTGTTTCCGTTGACCGTAATTACTCCCTGAGGGCCTGGAATCTTGAGCTTAAGGTATGCGTAGTGCGGTACCACATTGAACTTGGCGAATGCGGTTCATCCGAGCAGTGCGTGATAGCCACTGTGGAATGGGACTATGTTGAAGATTAACTCCTCGCTTCAGAAATTATCCGGAGATCCAAAGACCACTTCAAGTGTGACTGAGCCTGTACAGTTGGCCTCTACACCTGGTATTACGCCTTTAAAGGTCGTTTTGGTGGGCCTAATCCTCGAGGGATCTATGCCCATTTTCCGCACTGTATCCTGGTAAAGCAGGTTCAGGCTACTCGCCGTCCATAAGGAATCTAGTGAGATGAAATCCGTTAATGATCGGTTCTAGAACCAATGCGGCGAATCCGCCATGACGGGTGCTAGTGGGATGGTCCCTCCGATCAAAGGTGATCGGGCAGGAGGACCATGGGTTGAACTTTGGGGCGACTGGCTCTATCGCGTATACGTCCCTTAACGCGCGCTTCCGCTCCCTCTTGGGGATGTGGGTTGCGTATATCATGTTCACCATCCACACTTCTGGGGGAAAACCCTTCTGTCCACTATTGTTTGGCGGCCGGGGCTCTTTGTCGTCATCGCTATGCAGCCCCTTGTCTGTATTTTCGGCATTTAACTTGCCTTCCTGCTTGAACACCCAACAATCCCTGTTGGTGTGATTGGCTGGCTTTTCGGGGGTGTCATGTATCTGGCACAAGCAGTCGAGTATTCGGTCCAAACTGGACGGGCCCTTAGGATTTCTTTTGAATGGCTTTTTCCGCTGACCGGATTTATAGCCTCTGAATCCAGCATTAACTGCCGTATCCTCAGCATTGTCGCCGTTAATGCGGCGCTTCTGCTTGTTGCGACGCGACCTGCCACTACTGTCCCTAGTATCCGACTTACCAGGGTTCTTGGTCATATTGTTGCTACGAGCAAGCCAGCTGTCTTCTCCCGCGCAAAAGCGGGTCATGAGTGTCGTGAGTGCTGCCATAGATTTCGGCTTTTCCTGTCCAAGGTGCCGGGCAAGCCACTCGTCACGGATATTGTGCTTGAAGGCTGCTAGGGCCTCAGCGTCCGGACAGTCGACTATTTGATTTTTCTTTGTTAAGAACCGTGTCCAGAATTGCCTGGCCGATTCTTCTGGCTGCTGAATTACGTGACTTAGGTCATCGGCGTCTGGGGGTCGCACATAAGTGCCCTGGAAATTGTCGAGGAATGCGGCTTCCAGGTCCTCCCAACAACTGATTGATCCTGTTGGCAAGCTGTTAAGCCAATGCCGAGCTGTTCCTTTAAGCTTGAGTGGGAGGTATTTGATGGCGTGGAAATCATCGCCGCGGGCCATGTGGATATGAAGGAGATAATCCTCGATCCATACCACAGGATCTGTTGTGCCATCATATGATTCGATGTTTATGGGTTTGAAACCCTCGGGGATTTGATGATCCATTATTTCGTGTGTGAAGCATAGTGGGTGTGCGGCGCCTCTGTACTGGGCTATATCATGACGTAGCTCCAATGAGCTTTGTCTACTGTGTTCGGCCCTGCCGAATTTGTGGCCGGCGTGACGGTTACCGTCTCGAGTCGTGGGGCGCCCACGCGATCCGTAGATCGATCTTGTTTGCCTTGCCTTGTCCTCCAACATATCTCTCAGGTCCCGCGCATTTTCCCATGCCTTGGTACGGGGTGCGGCTTGAGTGGAGGGCCGAGAGGCCTCCCTGTCGCAGCCACGAGGTGGCCGATCGGCCGTATCAAGTGCAGGTGATGCATGTTTAAATGCTTCCTCCTCTAGTCGGGGTAGCAACCTGCGCTTTGGGTAGCTCTTGGAGGGGCGTTCGAGTTTATGCTCTTCGGCCGCAAGGACTTCAGTCCATCTGTCGACTAGCAAATCTTGATCAGCTCTAAGCTGTTGCTGTTTTTTCTTGAGGCTTCTTGCCGTGGCCATAAGCCTGTGTTGAAAACGCTCTTGCTCGACGGGAGCCTCTGGCATGACGAACTCGTCGTCGTCGAGGCTTGCCTCGTCTTCGGAGGGAGGCATATAATTGTCCTCCTCGACCTCTCTGTCTGCCGCTCTCTCATGAGGGCTGGCTTCTCCATCCTCCTGTGCTATGTTTTGCTGGAGGGGGTTTTCTTCGGCACTCTCTGGAGTATTATTATCTCTTGTGCTGGAGTCACTGTATTTGTTTTGGCGGGATTTTGAGCAGCGCCGCTGACGCTGGCGCTTAGGCTGTTTCTTGGAGGGGTCATCCTCCGTTGTTCCATCGCCATCTCCTTATTTTGGGGTGTCCACCATGTATATGTCAGATGACGAGGTGGCTTTCCAGGGCCCGATAGGCGCTGGTTCTTCATCGTCTCCTGCATCGGCGTCCATACCGTCGATGTCTTCGGAATCGAAGTCAAGCATGTCGGTTAGATCGTCGACAGTGGCTACAAAGTGGGTGGTGGGTGGGCCTTGAATTTCTTCATCGTCCGTATCCCAACCTTGCTGACCATAGTCCGGCCAGGGCTCTCCTGATAAAGAGAGAGACTTTAGTGTCTTCAGAATATCGCCGAAAGGCGAGTGCTGAAAGATGTCTGCGGCAGTAAACTCCATGATCGGCGCCTGATCGGATTCGATCGGCAGGGGCGTGAGGGGTTTGGAGTTCGGAGAGGAGTCTGGCTCCTTGGAGTCATGAGTCTCGCGGAGTGCGGGGCTGGTGTTCGGCTTGATCGCCGTTGGGATCGCAGCCCCCGAGGCGGTGTCCAACCACCCATCCTCGATCGGTGCAGTTGGCTCCGAATTAAGGGTCGAAGCCGATGCGGGTGCGGCCTCCAGGGCACTGTTCGGCAGCAGAGCTAGATCATGCTCGTCGTGATAGTGTGGCGAGCTCGGCAGTGGCTCGAATCCGTCGAAGATCAAGTCCCCGCGGATGTCGGCCGTGTAGTTTAAACTTCCAAATCTGACCTGACGGCCAGGGGCGTAGTTTTCGATCTGCTCCAGATGGCCAAGTGAATTGGCCCGCAGTGCGAAGCTGCTAAAGATGAAGATCTTTCCGGGGAGGAAGGTCTCACCCTAGACTGCATCGCTATTGATGATCGTAGGAGCCATCAAGCCTAACGGCGACGACACAGAGGAACTCTCAATGAAAGCACCAATGTCGGTGTCAAAACCGGCGGATCTCGGGTAGGGGGTCCCGAACTGTGCGTCTAGGCCGGATGGTAACAGGAGGCAGGGGACACGAAGTTTTACCCAGGTCCGGGCCCTCTTGATGGAGGTAAAACCCTACGTCCTGCTTGATTAATATTGATGATATGGGTAGTACAAGAGTAGATCTACCACGAGATCAGAGAGGCTAAACCCTAGAAGCTAGCCTATGGTATGATTGTTGTTGTGTATGTTGTCCTACGGACCTAAACCTTCCGGTTTATATAGACACCGGAGAGGGTTAGGGTTACACAAAGTCGGTTACAATGGTAGGAGATCTGTATATCCGTATCGCCAAGCTTGCCTTCCACGCCAAGGAATGTCCCTTCCGGACATGGGACGAAGTATTCAATCTTGTATCTTCATAGTCCAGGAGTCCGGCTGAAGGTATAGTCTGGCTATCCGAACACCCCCTAATCCAGGACTGCCTCAAAGCCCAATATTGCCCCAAACAGTAGATAATATAGCATGGAGCAATGAAAAATTATAGATACGTTGGAGACGTATCAAGCATCCCCAAGGTTAATTCCTGCTCGTCCTCGAGTAGGTAAATGATAAAAAAGATAATTTTTGATGTGGAATGCTAGTTGGCATAATTTCAATGTAATTCTTCTTACTTGTGATATGAATATTCAGATCTGAAAGATTCAGGACAAAAGTTCATATTGACATAAAAATAATAATACTTCAAGCATAGTAACAAAGCAATCATGACTTCTCAAAATAACATGGCCAAAGAAAGTTATCCCTACAAAATCATATAATCTGGCTATGCTCCATCTTCACCACACAAAATATTTAAATCATGCACAACCCCTATGACAAGCCAAGCAATTGTTTCATACTTTTGATGTTCTCAAACTTTTTCAATCTTCACGCAATACATGAGCGTGAGCCATGGACATAGCACTATAGGTGGAATAGAATGGTGGTTGTGGAGAAGACAAAAAGGGAGAAGATAGTCTCACATCAACTAGGCGTATCAACGGGCTATTGAGATGCCCATTAATAGATATCAATGTGAGTGAGTAGGGATTGCCATGCAACGGATGCACTAGAGCTATAAGTGTATGAAAGCTCAACAAAAGAAACTAGTGGGTGTGTGTCGGTGTCAAAACCGGTGGATCTCGGGTAGGGGGTCCCGAACTGTGCGTCTAGGCCGGATGGTAACAGGAGGCAGGGGACACGATGTTTTACCCAGGTTCGGGCCCTCTTGATGGAGGTAAAACCCTACGTCTTGCTTGGTTAATATTGATGATATGGGTAGTACAAGAGTAGATCTACCACGAAATCGGAGAGGCTAAACCGTAGAAGTTAGCCTATGGTATGATTGTATGTTATGGTTGTTGTCCTATGGACTAAAACGCTTCGGTTTATATAGACACCGGAGAGGGTTAGGGTTACACAAGGTTGGTTACAAAGGAGGAGATATCCATATCCGTATTGCCTAGCTTGCCTTCCACGCCAAGTAGAGTCCCATCCGGACACGAGACGAAGTCTTCAATCTTGTATCTTCATAGTCTAACAGTCCGGTCAATGGAGATAGTCCGGCTGTCCGGAGACCCCCTAATCCAGGACTCCCTCAGTAGCCCCTGAACCAGGCTTCAATGACGATGAGTCCGGCGCGCAGTATTGTCTTCGGCATTGCAAGGCGGGTTCCTTCTCCGAATACATCATAGAAGAATTTGAATACGAGGATAGTGTCCGACCCTGCAAAATAAGTTCCACATTCCACCGTAGAGAGAATAATATTTTCGCAGATCTAATTTGCTGGCTTGTTTTAGCAGCATGACGTTATGTCGTGGCCCGGTGATTATTTGAACCGTTTCCTTTAACCAGCCCCGCACATAACGCGAGGCAGTTTTCGACACGTCTTGCCAAAGCAGAGATCTTGTCCCCTTATTACGGGATTCTCATTAATACGGGCGTGGGTAACCCAACCGTGTCTAGGAATCCTAGATTATAGGCAAGTCCTAAACGGCTACGGAGGGGACGCTTGATATTCACCCTCTTTATAAAGGGACAAGGTTTTCGTCTTTTCCCTCTAATGCTCAATCGAACCCCTCCCCCGCCTCGAGTTCTAACACTCGAAGCCCAGGTCAGGTGCTCCGGATCTTCAATCATGTCTGGATCCAGCCTTCAAGGCTGATGGATGACCTCCTCCGTTACAGAAGAGGACACCAAAAAGTTGAGGGAGGCCAGATACCTGACCGCCGAGGTTTCGCATCGGCTGCCTGCTCGAGGGCAGGTCGTCCCTACTCCCGAACCCAACGAGAATGTTGTGTTCGTCTCCTACTTCCTCCAAGTCCTAGGCCTCACTCTGGATCCCTTCGTCAGGGGTTTGATGTTCTACTACGGGCTAGATTTCCACGATCTAGCCCCGGACTCCTTTCTCCACATCTCGACATTTATTGTCGTGTGTGAGGCCTTCCTCCGCATTACCCCCCACTTCGGCTTGTGGCTCAAGACCTTTGAAGTGAAGCCTAAGATGATCGAGGGGCAACATGCAGCGTGCGGAGGTGCATCAATAAGAAAGATAGCAGGAGCTACATGGCCGAAAGGTTCCTTTCCAGAGGTGTCCGAATTATGGCAACAGGAGTGGTTTTACGTCAAGGCTCCCAGAAGTGCCAAGTGGGCGGCTGCCCCCGCCTTCCGCCCGGGCCCCCCACCACAACTGATGTCATGGATCAGCAGAGGCCTGAGCTGGGGTCCAGCCAAGGACGTGCCTATACTGCAAAGCCGCATTCAAGATCTCTTCAAGGGAGATTTTAATTTGGTTGTGGTAATGAAAGTTATGCTGGTTCGTCAAGTCCAGCCTTGCAAACATCGGCCCCTTCGCTTGTAGGAGTTCAACCCGGAAGGGCCGCGTGCCATTCAAAGTTTCCTCAGCCTGACGCACGAGGAGATGTACAAGTCATTCTTCAGACCTCAAATAGAGTGTCCGGATACTACCGAGGACGTGGGCCTGAGCAGTAACCGCGCCGCCGAACAAGTAAGAAATCCTCTAGCTGAACACACTGTCTTTTATTCATCATGAAGTTATTTCTGAGAGTTTGCTCTTTGACCAGAACTGGCTAACAAAGGCGAAGATGATTCGGTGTTTGGCCCCCCTCCCTGAGGGTTTGGAAAATCCGGTATTGGAAAAGATGCTCGAGCTTGCACCTTGCCCGGAGCCCTCGAGGGAAGATACGGGGGGATAATACGGGCGGACGCAGGCCCCTGTCGCTGCCAGTTCCAACCGAGGGAATGAGCGCCTCCATGAAGGAGGACAACCGGGGGAGGAAAACGACTGCTTCCGAGGATCCGGAAGCCGAGGCCTCCAAACGGGAGAAGAAGTCTCCCATAGAGGGTCCTGCCTCGGTGGGTGCTTTTGCCGCACAAAGTCCGCGGGGGGATCAGCCCTCCAACGAGTCGTAAGTGATCCAAAAAATACTTTAATAGTGAAGGTATACTATCTTTCTTCTAAGAAAATAACCGCCGCATATATCTTGCAGTTTGGGTCTTAGCCCTTCTCAGCTGAGCTCGTCTTCGGGGGATCTTCTTCCGGAGATGATGGAGAGCGAAACGCCTCCCCTGGACTCCTCCGCTCAGGAAGCGGGCGACCCGAAGTGTCGTTGCGGAGGGCCTCTCCGGATCCGGTGAGGCCAGAAGATAATCACATAGACCCCCGAAGTCCCCAACGTCCGGCTTTCGAGGAGAGCGAACAAAGGAGTCCGACACCGTCTGGTATGCGGTCGGACATTCTGAGGGAGCTGTTGGGGCGAGTGGCCATCTCAGAAGAACATCGTACGCTGATGGGTATGGTGATGGAAAGAATTTCGTCCGCCGAACGCGGATTACATGAAGCCTTTATGAGTCTACTGACAGGCTTTGAGGTACGTGAGATAATATGTGATAGTACCGCACATGTTAGGTGTGCCCTATGTAGATAGTAGCCCCTGAGACTCTGTTTGTCATCAAGAACGGCGGCGAACAGAGGATCATAGTCCCAGGCAATAACCGGACTGCCTTTGTGTGCAGGTGGTGGAAGCTCCGGTGGCTAGCCGGACTAGTGAGTTTGCCGAATTAAAACGGCAACTGGATGCGGCAGACGCCGACATCGAGCTTGTTAACAAGAGGCTTGATGAATCACAGGGTAAGTAATGCTTTCTGGTGAATGTCACACAATAAGAGCAGCATGATGACAGTATCTTTAATATATTGTGACTGCAGACGGAGCTGCCACCGTGGAGGCCCTTCGGGCGGAGCTCGCCCGAGCCAAGGAACAAGCGAGGATTGGTAATGCGGCTGCTTTGAAGGCGGCCGAAGAGTTGAAAGCCGAGAAGGCCGCACATTTCTAGAGCAAAGAGAAGATGGCCAAGATGGCCGTAGAATTAAAAGACACTGCCGACCGTTGCTGGCTTCTTGAAAAAGAAAACCGAGCGAAGGCAACGGACCTTGAGAAGGCCGCGATGGCGGACAAAGACACCCGCTCTGCTATGAGAGCGAAGAAGGAGGAGCTGCGGGAAGCTGGGGATATTGCGGCTGGGAAGCCCTTCATGCTACGAAGGAAATTCGGAGATCCACGGTATGCCCCTCTGGATCGGCTGTGTAGTTCGGCAAATGCATATATGGACTTGGCGGCGAGCGTTGCCAATGGGGCCAAATACTTCCAAGGTCAAGAAGATCGTGGGGTGGACAAGCTATTCTGGTCGCAATTCAACGTTCCAGAGCGTCCGCTTCCTTTGACTGATCAGCTAGCCGAATGGGCCGAACTAAATAGGTTGTCCGGACTTGCGATGGGGTCTGTCATGGATCAGCTATGGCCGGAAAAGCCAAAGCCGAACAACTATTTCAGCTTAGTGCAGCAGGTCCTTGGTGCGCTGCCACACATTAATGCGATGAAGAGGTCAGCATGCATAGAAGGCTCGCAGATGGCCCTTGCCCGTGTTAAAGCATACTGGGCAGAGATGGACGCTACCATTGTTGCGGCGTAGGGTTCGGCCATAGGCCGAGTGGCTGCCGAGCACTATTTCGAGGAGGTTATCGAGGGTGCTCGTTTGATAGAGGCCCAGTGCTCGAAGAATATTATGTTTGAGTGACATGTATTCCCATTGTAAACACAATGTTTTTATGAAATTTTATTAGGCTGTGTTTATACTTTTGCTCGAAAGTAATATGATGCCTCATGTGCGGTCGTTTATGTATACGTGTGTATAACCTGAAAGATTGCAGTCGTCGACTTCAGCCCCCACGCATATAATGCGGGGGTGCTCGCAAAAAACGCGTGTTCACAATTAACCCAACGTCTTGGTCCTATTAAGGAGGTGATAGCGCAGCGAACGAGGCAACCGGACTATAATGCTTTAACACTTTCACTTAGCCATAGGAGTTTGATAGTGGGGCTACTAGATAGCCCCTGGTGGCTCCGCACTCTCCCGATCTCGAGGTGCGTACATGCCTGGCTGGGAAACGGCCCTTCGTTAAGGCGGAGGAATTATAACATCCCTATAGGTCATCGAGTGGTTGACCAGTCTCACGCTATATCATGACAGCCAGTTTTCGGCTTTCTCTACTGAGGTGCTCGTCCGGATGAACCAGGGCACAATCGCAGTAGTTCTCCTGGTGCTGCCTTAGCCGATAAAGCGGAACGTAAGGCACCAAAACATAGGAGCTGGGCAAACCCAACACTTGACCAAAGACAATGATTCAGAGCTGATGCATATAAGGCCAAACTCGCGACGCCGAACACTCCCTAAGGTATTCGGTCTTTATGGTATAAACTGGGCCTAAATAGTGCCCTTTGTGAGAAGCCCCTTGTGTCCAGGTACGTGCATTATTCTGATGTGGCCATATGCCAAGACGTCAGCATCCTTCTCAATTGTGCTAAGAATTCGGTGGATGTGTATCAACAAGAGACAGTAAAAAAGGTTTACACAGGGTCTTAATCTAAAAAGAATCCTTGGAGCGGGTCCCTGCTGCACGTCTGCGCCTGTGTCTCCATTGTGCCGTATCTTGGACGGGTGTAGCACGATGATCATCTATAAAAGAGAGGAACTTAGGTGAAAAATTTGTCGTGCAAAAAGATAGTTTTTTTAAAAAACCATGTATAATTCAAGATGAGTAAAAACTGCCACTTGTCTGCGCGTGTTGAGCCCCTTGTATTTGTAATAGGGGTGTGACCATTGATCCGGTATGAATTACATATAGCTGCGCCGGACTCGTCTAACCGTGTCCGAGGTCTTGACGACCTGTTAAATGCTTTAGTTGGTGAGGTCATTTTTAGTGTGCGGCTGCCAAGGCAGTCACACTCTCTTCGGCGCGCAAAGATCACTCAATACTTCCATTCACTGTAATGATGCCACGTGGATCGGGCATCTTGAGCGTGAGGGAAGCGTAATGCGGTATTGCATTAAAGCGAGTGAAAGCTTCGCGTCCAAGTAGTGCTTGGTAGCCACTCTGGAATGGAGCGATGTGGAAGGTTAAATGTTCGCTACGGAAGTTATCGGGGAAGCCGAATATAACCTTTAGTAGCAGGGAGCCCGTACAATGAGCCCCTGGGCCTAGCATTACTCCTTTAAAGGTAGTATTGCTATGGCAAATTTTCGTCGGGTCTATCCCCATTTCGCGGATTGTATCCTGGTATATCAAGTTTAGACTGTTGCCACCGTCCATCAGGACTCGTGTGAAGTGGTATCCGTCAATTATTGGGTCTAATACCAGGGCAGCCCATCCTACACGCCGGATACTTGCTGAGTAATCACGATGGTCGAAAGTGATCGGTTGAGACGACCAGTGGCAGGACTCCGCGGTGATAGGCCCTTGGGCATATTTTTCTGGGAGTACCGTTTTGTTTCTCCCCTTGATCACGTGTAACACGTTTACTGTTTTGACTTCTGGTGGAAATTTCTTTTGTTCCCCAGTGTCTTGCTTGAGAGGCTAATCCTTGTCTTTGCTTGGCATATCCTCCCCTTTGTGTACGGCGTTGAGCTTGCCGGACTGCTTGAAGACCCAACATTCTCTATGGGTATGATTAGCGGGTTTACCAGGGGTGCTATGGATCTGGCATATTTGGTCCAGAATTTTGTTTAGGCTGGACAGTTCGTCTCTGGCGCCTTTAGAGGGCAGCTTTTGCTAACCTGGCCGAGAGATTTTGAATCTGGCGTAACGTGCTCTTGGTGATGTCTTCTTTATTCCGGCGTTTGTTATTGTTGTTGTGCGGTGATTTCCCGTTTCCATCTCTAACTTCAGATGTACTGGGGTCGCTGGTGCTACATCTAGCTAGCCAGCTATCCTCACCCGTGCAAAAGTGGGTCATGAGGCTTGTTAATGCTACCATTGTTCTCGGCTTTTCTTTGCCGAGGTCTCTGGCAAGCCATTCGTCACAGACGCTATGCTTAATAGCTGCCAAGGCTTCGGCGTCCGGACAGTCGACAATTTGGTTCTTTTTAGTAAGAAACCTGTTCCAAAGCTTTTGGGCTGACTCTCCGGGCTGTTGAGTTATATGACTCAAATCATCTGCGTCCGGAGGTCGGACATAAGTCCCTTGAAAATTTGCCCGAAAGGCGTCTTCGAGCTCTTCCCAGCTTCCAATGGAGTTTTCAGGGAGGCTCTTAAGCCAATGCCGAGCTGGCCCTTTGAGTTTGAGGGGTAAATACTTAATGGCGTGGAGATCATCTCCCCGAGCCATATGGATATGGAGGATATATTCCTCAATCCAGACCCCAGGGTCTGTTGTTCCGTCGTATGCCTCTATGTTTATGGGTTTGAATCCCTCTAGAAATTCATGGTCCAGCACCTCATCGGTGAAACATAGGGGGTGTGCGACACCCCTATATCTGGGTGTACCGCGATGTTAGGATGTTTGTTGTATTGCATCGTATGCTGGAGCACGCTTGCGTGCTCCATAGATGGATCTAGCTTCGCCGTCCTTTTGATGCGAGCCCTCACGTAAACCGCGTATTGGCTTATGTGCGGCGTTGCTTGCCGCTTTATGTTGGCCATGAGGTCGTCTATCCGGCCAGATGGCTATTTTAATTTTTGGTTGTGGGGGGTCTAAGGCCTCCTCATCGAATTCAGGTAGCAACCTCTGCTTTGGGTAGCTCTTGGTGGGGCGATTGCCTCCGTACTTCGCTGCTATGTTGAGTACTTTGCTCCATCTGATTTGGAGTGTGTCTTGCGCAGCCTTGAGCCTTTTCTTCTGCTTTTTTAGACTCCTTGCGGTGGCAACAAGCCTTTGATGGGCATTCTGTTGCTCCGGGTGTCTGTCCAGTGTGATGTCGTCTGGACTATTATCTTTGATAGAGTCGGGTTGTTCGGTTTGATTCTCCGTGTTGCCGTGGTCTGGCAATGGCTCGCCCTGCTCTAACATTGGGTCTGTATGATTGTTGTTTCTATCGAGGCGGGATTTGGGGCGGCGCTTACGCCGCCGCTTTGACTGCTTCTCGAGGGGACAAGCCTTCGTAGCGTCCTTCCGCTCCTCGTCGTCGTCTTCTTTAAGTGTGTCCACCATGCATACGTCGTATGATGAGGTGGCTTTCCAGTGCCCTATTGGCGCTGGTTCATGTTCGTCTCCTACATCGTCGTCCATACCGTCGATGTCTTCAGAGTCGAAGTCGAGCATGTCGGTTAAATCATCGACAGTGGCTACGAAGTGGGTGGTGGATGGGCATCGAATTTCTTCGTCGTCCGCATTCCAATCCTGTTGGCCATAATCTGGCCAGGGCTCTCCTGACAAAGAGAGAGACCTTAGTGAATTTAGAATGTCGCCAAGGGGCGAGTGCTGAAAGATGTCCGCGGCGGTGAGTTCCATGATCGGCGCCCATCGGATTCGATTGGCAGGGGCGCGGGTGGTTCGAAGTCCGGAAAAGAGTCCGGCACCTTGGAGTCACGGGCTTTGCGGAGGATTCGGCTGGTGTTCGGCTCGATTGCCGTTCAGACTGCAGCCCCTGAGGCGGTGTCTAGCCACCCGTCCTCGATTGGCGCAGTTGGCTCCGAGCTGAGGGTTGGAGCTGATGCGGGCGCGGCTTCTGGGGTACTGTTTGGCGACAGAGCTAGGTCATACCCATCGTGACAGTGCGGTGCGCCCGGCTGTGGCTCGAATCCATCGAAGATCAAGTCTCCGCGGATGTCGGTCGTGTAGTCCAAACTTCCAAATCTGACCTGATGGCCTGGGGCGTACATTTTAACCTGCTCCAGATGGCCAAGTGAATTAGCCCGCAGTGCAAAGCCACCGAATACGAAGATCTGTCCGGGGAGAAAAGTCTCACCCTGGACCTCATCGCTATCGATGACAGTAGGAGCCATCAAGCCTAACGGCGACGACACAGAGGAACTCTCAATGAAAGCACCAATGTCGGTATCAAAACCGGCGGATCTCGGGTAGGGGGTCCCAAACTGTGCGTCTAGGCCGGATGGTAACAGGAGGCAGGGGACACGATGTTTTACCCAGGTTCGGGCCCTCTTGATGGAGGTAAAACCCTACGTCCTGCTTTGTTAATATTGATGATATGGGTAGTACAAGAGTAGATCTACCACGAGATCGGAGAGGCTAAACCCTAGAAGCTAGCATATGGTATGATTGTATGTTATGGTTGTTGTCCTACGGACTAAAACCCTTCGGTTTATATAGACACCGGAGAGGGTTAGGGTTACACAAGGTCGGTTACAAAGGAGGAGATATCCATATCCGTATTGCCTAGCTTGCCTTCCACGCCAAGTAGAGTCCCATCCGGACACGAGACAAAGTCTTCAATCTTGTATCTTCATAGTCTAACAGTCCGGCCAATGGAGATAGTACGGCAGTCCGGCGACCCCCTAATCCAGGACTCCCTCAGTGTGCATCCAACTCGCTTGCTCACGAAGATCTAGGGCATTTTGAGGAAGCCCATGATTGGAATGTACAAGCCAAGTTCTATAATGAAAGATTCCCACTAGTATATGAAAGTGACAACATAGGAGACTCTCTATTATGAAGATCATGGTGCTACTTTGAAGCACAAGTGTGGTAAAAGGATAGTAGCATTGTCCCTTTTTTATTTTTATTTTTTTATTTTTATTTGGCCTTTTTTTATTTGGCCTCCCTTTTTTTATTTGGACTTTCTCCTCTTTTTGGGACAATGCTCTATTAAATGATGATCATCACACTTCTATTTATTTACAACTCAATGATACAACTCGATACTAGAACAAAGTATGACTATATGAATGCCTCCGGCGGTGTACCGGGATGTGCAATGATGCATGAGTGACATATATGAAAGAATTGTGAATGGTGGCTTTGCCACAAATATGATGTCAACTACATGATCATGCTAAGCAATATGACAATGATGAAGCATGTCATAATAAACGGAACGGTGGAAAGTTGCATGGCAATATATCTCGGAATGGCTATGGAAATGCCATAATAGGTAGGTATGGTGGCTGTTTTGAGGAAGGTATACGGTGGGTGTATGGTACCGGCAAAAGTTGCGCGGTACTAGAGAGGCTAGCAATGGTGGAAGGGTGAGAGTGCGTATAATCCATGGACTCAACATTAGTCATAAAGAACACACATACTTATTGCAAAAATCTATTAGTTATCGGAACAAAGTACTACACGCATGCTCCTAGGGGGATAGATTGGTAGGAAAAGACCATCGCTCGTCCCCGACTGCCACTCATAAGGAAGACAATCAATAAATAAATCATGCTCCGACTTCATCACATAACGGTTCACCATACGTGCATGCTACGGGAATCACACACTTTAGCACAAGTATTTCTCAAATTAACAACTACTCAACTAGCATGACTCTAATATCACCATCTCCATATCTCAAAACAACTATCAAGTATCAAACTTCTAATAGTATTCAACACACTCATAAGAGAATTTTATTATTCTTGTATACCTAGCATATTATGATTTTAAGCAAATTACCATGCTATTTAAGACTCTCAAAATAATCTAAGTGAAGCATGAGAGTTCATCTATTTCTTCAAAATAAAAATACCACCATTCTCTAAAGGATATAAGTGAAGCACTAGAGCAAATGACAAACTACTCCGAAAGGTATAAGTGAAGATCAATGAGTAGTCGAATAATTATGCAACTATGTGAAGACTCTCTAACATGTAATAATTTCAGATCTTGGTACTCTATTCAAACATAAAGCAAAGCAAAATAAAATGACATCTAAGAATAGCAAACATCACGTGAAGAAGCAAAAACTTAGGATCAACCGATACTAACCGATTATTCTTGAAGAAGAAAGGTGGGATGCCAACCGGGGCATCCCCAAGCTTAGATGCTTGAGACTTATTGAAATATTATCTTGGGGTGCCTTGGTAATACCCAAGATTGAGCCTTTGTGTCTCCTTAATTCCTCTCATATCACGGTCTCCCTAAATCTCAAAAGCTTCATCCACACAAAACTCAACAAGGACTCGTGAGATAAGTTAGTATAAACCATTGCCAAAACCTTATCATACTCTACTGTACCAAATCACTAAAATTATTATTCAACATTGCATACTAAATGACTCTTCAATATTTAATAGTCCTATCCTCAAATAGAATAATTAAAGAAGCAAACATATGCAAACAATGCAAACATAACAGCAATCTGCCTAAACAGGATAGTCTGTAAAGAATGCTGCAACATCCATACTTACCTAGCTCCAAAAATTATGAAATTAAATTCCCACTGTATTAAATTTATCAGATCTTAATATGCAAAATATTTCAACATTTTATCACATTCTGACTTTTCTAGGGAATTATTGCAACAGCGGTAAACTTTCTGTTTTCAAACAGCAACATGTATACTTGTAACATAGGCATAGTAAAGGCTATCAATGCCACTTTTATTGGAATAAACGATGAAAAACATTGTTCTAAATAACAGCAAGCAAATCCTAACAAAATAAATTGAGTCTCCAAGCAAAACACATATCATGTGGCGATAAATATATAGCTCCAAGTAAAGTTACCGATGAATGAATACGAAAGAGGGGATGCCTCCCGGGGCATCCCCAAGCTTAGGCTCTTGGCTATCCTTGAATATTACCTTGGGGTGCCTTGGGAATCCCCAAGCTTAGGCTCTTGCCACTCCTTATTCCATAGTCCATCGAATCTTTACCCAAAACTTGAAAACTTCACAACACAAAACTTAACAGAAAACTCGTAAGCTCCGTTAGTATAAGAAAATAAATCAGCACTTCAAGGTACTGTAATGAACTCATTATTTATTTATATTGGTGTTAAACCTACTGTATTCCAACTTCTCTATGGTTTATAAACTATTTTACTAGCCATAGATTCATCAAAATAAGTAAAAAACACATGAAAAACAGAATCTGTCAAAAACAGAACAGTCTGTGGTAATCTGGATAAAACGTATACTTCTGGAACTCATAAAATTCTAAAATAAATTTCTGAACCTGAGTAATTTATCTATTAACCATCTTCAAAAAGAATTAACTAAATATCACTCTCCAAATAAAAATGGCAGCAATTCTCGTGAGCGCTAAAGTTTCTGTTTTTTACAGCATGATTAACAAGACTTTCCCCAAGTCTTCCCAAAGGTTCTACTTTGCACAAACACTAACTAAAAGCATAAACCACATATAAACAGAGGCTAGATGAATTATTTATTACTAAAAAGGAGCAAAAAGGAAGAAACTAAAATAAAATTGGGTTGCCTCCCAACAAGCACTATCGTTTAACGCCCCTAGCTAGGCATGATGATTTCAATGATGCTCACATAAAGGATAAGAATTGAAACATAAAGAGAGCATCATGAAGAATATGACTAGAAAATTTAAGTCTAACCCACTTCCTATACATAAGGGTTTTGTGAGCAAACAACTTGTGGGAACAAGAATCAACTTGCATAGGAAGGTAAAACAAGCATAATTTCAAAACTTTAAGCACATAGAGAGGAAACTTGATATTATTGCAATTCCTACAAGCATATGTTCCTCCCTCATAATAATTTTCAGTAGCATCATGAATGAATTCAACAATATAACCAACACATAAAGCATTCTTTTCATGATCTACAAGCATAGAAAATTTACTACTCTCCACATAAGCAAATTTCTTCTCATGAATAATAGTGGGAGCAAACTCAACAAAATAACTATCATGTGATTGAAAATTAAGATCAAGATGACAAGTTTCATGGTTATCATTATTATTTAAAGCATACATGTCATCACAATAATCATCATAGATAGGAGGCATGCTTTCATCATAATAAATTTTCTCATCAAAACTTGGGGGACAAAAAATATCAACTTCATCAAACATAGCTTCCCCAAGCTTGTGGCTTTGCATATCATTACATCATGGATATTCAAGGAATTCATACTAACAACATTGCAATTATGCTCATCATTCAAATATTTAGTGCCAAACATTTTATAGATTTCTTCTTCTAGCACTTGAGCACAATTTTCCTTTCCATCATACTCACGAAAGATATTAAAAAGATGAAGCGTATGAGACAAACTCAATTCCATTTTTTTATAGTTTTCTTTTATAAACTAAACTAGTGATAAAACAAGAAACTAAAAGACTCGATTGCAAGATATAAAGATATACCTTCAAGCGCTAACCTCCCCGGCAATGGCGCCATAAAAGAGCTTGATGTCTACTACACAACCTTCTTCTTGTAGACGTTGTTGGGCCTCCAAGTGAAGAGGTTTGTAGGACAGTAGCAAATTTCCCTCAAGTGGATGACCTATGGTTTATCAATCCGTAGGAGGCGTAGGATGAAGATGGTCTCTCTCAAGCAACCCTGCAACCAAATAACAAAGAGTCTCTTGTGTCCCCAACACACCCAATACAATGGTAAATTGTATAGGTGCACTAGTTCGGCGAAGAGATGGTGATACAAGTGCAATATGGATAGTAGATAATAGTTTTTGTAATCTGAAATAATAAAAACAGCAAGGTAGCTAATGATAAAAGTGAGCGTAAATGGTATTGCAATGTGTGGAAATAAGGCCTAGGGTTAATACTTTCGCTAGTGTTAGTTCCCTCAACAATACTAACATAATTGGATCACATAACTATCCCTCAACATGCAACAAAGAGTCACTCCAAAGTAACTAATAGTGGAGAAAGAACGAAGAGATATGGTAGGGTACGAAACCACCTCAAAGTTATTCTTTCCAATCAATCCGTTGGGATATTCCTATAAGAGTCACAAACAGCCCTAGAGTTCGTACTAGAATAACACATTAAGACACAAATCAACCAAAACCCTAATGTCACCTAGATACTCCAATGTCACCTCAAGTATCCGTGGGTATGATTATACTTTATGCATCACACAATCTCAGATTCATCTATTCAACCAACACAAAGGACCTCAAAGAGTTCCTCAAAGTTTCTACCGGAGAATCACGACGAAAACGTGTGCCAACCCCTATGCATAGGTTCCAAATGTCATGAAACCCGCAAGTTGGTCACCAAAACATACATCAAGTGGCATGTGGTATCCCATTGTCACCACAGATATCCACAACAAGACATACATCAAGTGTTCTCAAATCTTTAAAGACTCAATCCGATAAGATTACTTCAAAGGGGAAACTCAATTCATTACAAGAGAGAAGAGGGGGAGGAGAAACATGAGTCCAACTATAATAGCAAAGCTCACGATACATCAAGATCATGCCAAATCAAGAACACGAGAGAGAGAGATCAAACACATAGCTACTGGTACATACCCTCAGCCCCGAGGAAGAACTACTCCCTCCTCGTCATGGAGAGCACCGGGATGATGAAGATGGCCACCGGAGAAGAATTGCCCCCTCCGGCAGGGTGCCGGAACGGGTCTAGATTGGTTTTCGATGGCTACGGAGGCTTCTGGCGGTGGAACTCCCGATCTATTGTGCCTTCTGGAAGTTTTAGGTCACGTAGGTATATATGGGTGTAGGAGGTACGTCAGGGGAGCCACGAGGGCCCCACGAGACAGGGGGGCGCGCCCTAGGGGGGGCGCCCCCCACCCTCGTGAGCACCTCGTTCCTTCCTTGATGTGGGATCCAAGTCCATCAGGTGTGTTCCCTTCCAAATATAACTTCTCAAGTTGATTTCGTTCCGTTTCGACCCCGTCTGATATTCCTTTTCTTCAAAACACTGAAATAGGCATAAAACAGCAAATCTGGGCTGGGCCTCTGGTTAATAGGTTAGTCCCAAAAATAATATAAAAGTGGATAATAAAGCCCAACATTGCCCAAAACAATAGATAATATAGCATGGAGCAATCAAAAATTATAGATACGTTGGAGTCGTATCAAGTACTTGGCGCACACAGCATCATTGACATCTAACATCTCCATAGCCAACTCATAGCTCTCAATCCAAGCCTATGGAGGCTAATCGGCAGTGTCATTGGGCACCTTTCGAGGGCCCTTCAAGTCCTTAGGCAAATGCCCGTTGCGTAGAGCCGGCGCTAAGCATGGCACACCCACCGTCCTGGAAGTCATCCCAGCCTCTACAGACGCCGAAGGGTTCAACTGAAGCCATTCATGTGCCACTAATTGAGCTGCCAGCTCCACCTCTTGACGTACCCTAGTCTTGTCCAATAGGGCCTGAACATTGTTATCATCACGCGGCGGGTTATGCCCATGGGGCGGGTTACGGTGTTGCTCGCTGCTAGAAACCGCCGGCGATTCAATGCGCGAGCTATAACTTCGACTCTGGCGAGGAGTTGAATGGATTCGCTCAGGGCTGTATGAGTAAGCCGCATGTTGAGCTACTACTGTCTGAAGAAGCTCCACAGCCTTCCGGCCCTCGATCGCCGCGGGAGATTCGCTTTTTCCAGGAAGAGCTGCCAGCCGCGAAACCACGGCAATCATGTTATCAAGCGGGTTGGAATAGTGACCCGACGGTGTTAATGTGGGATTCCGGGCTCCACAGACCCTTGACAGGTTCGAACTCTGGGGTGCGTGTGAAGAACTCGTCCTCCCCGGTCTGCCTGCTCGCTAATCACATGGCCTAGCTTGACGAACCGAATGAACAAGAGACACAACAGTTTACCCAGGTTCAGGCCACCTTGCGGTGTAAAACCCTACTCCTGCTTTGTGGTGGATTGGCCTAGAGGGCCTGACGATGAACTAGTATAGTGGAGAATAGCCTTAGGAGGAGAGGTGTTCTTGAGCTCGATGAGCTGGTGGGTGTGTGGATGATCCAAATGATCCCTCCCCCTCGATGGTGGTGGCTAGGTCCTATTATAGTGGCCTTGGTCCTCTTCCCAAATGAAGGCGGAAGTAATCCCACCACAACTAGTACATGCTATCCTGACAAAAGTATTCTTCGCCTGCAAAAGCCTCTGGTCGTGATGGCGTGGTGGGCTCGATGATGACCTCCGTCGTGCCGTCCTGGAAGACTTGGTCTTGTTGCACCGTAATAGAAACCTTTGCTTGATTCCTTGGGACTCCGCACCTGCGCTTGCCTCCTTAGCACCAAAGAGGAAACTGGTACACTACGCCCGATGGCGCCCGCCTGGCCTTGCTCGTCATGGATCACGTCATCTGAACCTCGCGAGGTGAGCCTTGCATAGATATCTCTGCTCCTCATGAGCTATCCTGGGGAGGCCGCCCCACGGGGAGGTCTTGGAGCCGTCTGCCTCGCGAGGCTTGGCCCCTTGCGAGGTTCCTAAGTGGTTGATGTTGAAGCTGGGCTGTACAAGGCCGTCGATGGAGCCATGCTGTGGGATGCAGGTAGGCAAGTCTGGGTACCCCCGTTTCTAGAACACCAACAGTATCCCCCGGGCCCAAGGCGCACTCGAACTTGGCTTCGAGGCGAAGCCAAAGGGCAAGTGTGGAGCACCGTGGGCCCTAACCGCATGTGTCCTTGGTCGACGCGTGGCGATTGATGGGACATGGGCGCCTCCGCTTCCCCACACTTCCAAGGCAACCGTTTGACTTGATGAGACCCAGCTGCATGCAAAGAAAATCATCATTGCATGTGATCATGGAGGCCGGCGGTTGGCTTCCCTTCGACTATAAATGAGGAGAGGGGCAGAGGCCCCCTTTCTCTTCTGTGTCTTCTCACCGCCTTCTTCTTCTTCCTCCTCTCTGCCTTGCCGTCTTGCTGTAGCTCCCATGGCACCGACGAGGAAGTTCTCCACCGTCGAGAAGGGGAAGGCCGGCAAGGAGCGACCCGGCTCGTCGCCGCCCAAGAGAGGGCGAGGCCGCCCTCGCAAGCCTGCTGCGAACCCTGCGGTGGCTCCTCGGGGGAGCGGGCGCACTGCTTCGGGGGCCAGCGTCGCCTTGGGTGGCTGTGGCAGTGCTTCTTCCCTTGGTGGGAGCTGCCAAGGGTGAGCTCCTGTGACGATGGGAGGCGCGCCATGGTTGCCCGGCCTCCTCGGCCCCACTTCCACTCGGCGGAGGTACTCCCGGAGTTCGTTGTGTGGTCAGAGAGGCCGGCGGGCACCTGGCTCCCGCCCCCTGCTTCTTCGCGGGTGAGCTTCCGGCCGCGGGGCTTGACGGCTTCTGGCTGCAGGCTGACGGCTGCTGCAGCAAGGCTTCATGGGTTGTGGGCGGACATCACCGCCGGAGGTAGCGTAACCTTGACTTGCGCTTGGCAGGCGTTCACCCACGCACGAGGCCTGAGCGGGAGTTGCTCCATCCACTGCAGGTACGACGGGGTTGCGACCCTTTACGTGAGAGTGTTCAAGATGGACGGCCATCATGTGGGGTCCTGCCCCGAGGACGGCAGCAGCGATGATGAGCTTTGCCTTGACGACTGTCGTGACGACGATGATGAGGGCGAGCTCGCCCTTGGTGACGGCCATGCCTCTCCTAGTGGCAGGGGCTCTTCATCCGACGAGAGCACTAGCAGCGGTGGCTATGGTCAGCCGCTCCGTCGCCGGGCTCGAATCAAGGAAGGCGATAGGTTATCCCGCCGCCGCACTCCGGTGAAGCAGGAGGAGGGTTTCGGAAGAGCATGCGGCTGACGGAGCCTGGCTCGGGAGCTGCTGCGTCCGCATGGGCCTCTTTTGTTAACCTTTCCTTTTTCCTGTATTTTGAAAAAAGTAGATGGCCCCGCTGTGCTGTGCAATGAACTGCGACATTTATGCCACTATGCTATGCTTGTTATCTTGATGTTATGCCGTGTTATCTGTGTTTTGAATAGACGTGGTTTGGGTAACTTAGCTTGGCATGCTCACAGTAGTTTAGTTTTCCATCTCGTGAGGGTGCGCCTCTTTAGCATCTGGTGAAGCTCCCTTCCCGTTGACTCTGGAGCCATCGGCCTCAGGACACATTGTAGAGATGCAGAGATGTTAGAAAACATGGCGGGGTGCCTTGTTCTTCCTTGCACGAGCCCTCAGGCGTGAGTTAGTTGTGGATTAGTGCACTGCGTCGCGCTGCCCGAGGGACACAGACATAGAGTGTGCTCAGGCCCTCAAACTCATTCACAAGTGCCTCGCGAGGATCAAGGAAGCCGAAGCTCTAGAAGCCGATGCTCTAGGGCGACAGGGCTTTTGGCGAAGTATGTTTGCGGCGCGGACGAACCTAGCGCGCGCACACACCTGCCCAGCCCCCATGCACGAGACGTGCGAGGAAGAGTGACGGCCAACTGTCACTGCCCTGAGCCAAGATTGAAAGGCGAGAGAAGTAAAAGGGGGGAATCCAACTTGTCAAGAACACAGGCGAAAAAATGCGAGAACTCCAAATTCCATTAAGAAGTTGCAAAGTAGCTACAGAAAGCAAGCAAATGAATAGCTGTTTCCGGCACCTAGTCTAGTCTTCTCACCAGCGCGGAGCTAAGTGCTGCCACTAGGACATGGAAGGGAACCCCCGAGGCCTGAGGGCGGCACTCCGGAGATTCCGGGGCGTGTATAGCCCCACTCATCATTACGTGAGAGTGTCGCAAGAGGAGACCTTCACAAGCACGGGCCTAGCTTCATGGATCAAACATCCAGAGGTGTTGGATGTTCCAGGCATTCTGGATGGGGATCCCGTCCTACGTCTCCAGGCATGCAGCGCCAGGCCTGGAGACACGGGCAATCCTGAACGGGCCCTCCCACATGGGTGAAAGCTTATGCAGCCCCTCCTTGGAGAGCACCTGCAGCAGGATGAGATCACCCACCTCGAGCATCCTAGAGCGAACGTTGCGGCAGTTGTACTGCCGCAGCGCCTGCTGGTACATTGCTGCTCGGAGCGCAGCTTGACGGTGTCATTCTGCCCCCAGCACGAGGTCCATCCCCCTCTAGGCGTCCTACTGTGCCTCATGAAATGCCAAGACCCACGCGAAACGATGCCTGACCTCATGAGGGAGAACCACTTCTGCTCCGTAGACGAGGAAGAATGGAGTCTCACTTGTTGGCTTGGTCGCGGTGATGCGGATGGACCATAGCACTGACTGGAGCTCGTCCAACCAGCCCCTGCTGCAGGCCTCGAGCTTTTTCTTGAAGTTTCTTGCCTTGAGGCCTCTTAGGACTTCCACGTTGGTGCATTCGGCCTGGCCGTTGCTCCTGGGGTGTGCCACTGAGACATAGCATATCTCCGTTCCAAGGTTAGCAAGATATGTTTTAAAAAGGTTGCTAGTGAACTACGAGCCATTGTCGGTGATGATGCGATTTGGGACCCCGAACTGGCTCACGAGGCCCTTGATGAACTTCACTACCGAGCCAGCTGGGATAGTGCGTATAGCCTCCACCTTCACCCACTTGGTGAATTTGTCGATGGCGAGGTAGAGCTACCGGTAGTTGTCGCGGGTGCCGAAGGTGACGAGGAGGCGGATCTGCCCCAGGGGGCTGGTGGAGCCGGCGACGACCCCATAGAAGGGATTGGTGGGGCGGATCCGGCCATGTAGCATGTGATGCAAGCCGAAAGCTTCCAGAGAGAGCACATTGACGCCAGCCCCACCGTCGATGAGGGTCTTGGTGACCGCCACGTTGCAGACGGTGGGCGTGGAAAGCATCGGAATTGCGTCGGCGCCTGTGGCGATCTCTCGATTTGAAAGTGATGTCGGCCTTGGACGCCGCCCCTCCTGGAGGAGCTCCCTGCTGCACGTGGGTGGCACCCACTTGGTGGTAGAACTGCTTGACATGGCGGTCCGAGGGCGGCGCCTGCGAGCCATCGAGGAGGGTTGTGACAGCGTGGGGTGCTGGTGCCGTGAGGCAACTTCTCCCAGGACAACACAGAAGACCCTGGCAAGTTGAGAAGCCAGGCACGTGGCGCGCTCGCCAGGGCCATGGGGAGCCAGTTTTCCATGACTTTGTCATCACCGCTGGCCGCCCAAACAGCCTCCTCGTATGCCTGGAGGAATCCTGTCGGGTCCGCCATGCCATCATATCAGGCCCGCAGGTCCGGCCTGAACTTGGGTCGCCACTGCATCCGCCGTTGGGTAGGGGTGAAAGCTCAGAGGCCCTCGGCCTCCCTGAAAGCGCGCGCCGATCCGGTCTATGGAGGAGCGTCCGCCATGAGAGCTGATGGTGGAGCGCAGCGGACAGAGCGGTGGATCTTCGACGCACCCCTACCTTGCATGCCAAATGTGAGATTCCAGGCTCCAGAGACCCTTGAGAGGTTTGAACTCTAGAGTGCGTGCGAAGAACTCATCCTCCCTAGTTTGCCTGCTCGCTAATCGCACGGCCTATCTCGACGAACAGAATGAACAAGAGACACAACAGTTTACCCAGGTTTGGGCCACCTTGCGGTGTAATACTCCTTCTTTGTGGTGGATTGGCCTCGAGGGGCTGAGGATGAACTAGTACACTGGAGAACAGCCTCAGGAGGAGAGGTGTTCTTGAGCTCGATGAGCTGGTGGGTGTGTGGATGATCCGAATGATCACTCCCCCTCTATGGTGGTGGCTAGGTCCTATTTGTAGTGGCCTTGGTCCTCTTCCCAAATGAAGGCGAGAAGGGATCCCACCACGGCCAAATTTGAAGGGAGACAACTACTACGTGCTATCTTGACAAAAATAGTCTTCGCCTGCAAAAGCCTATGGTCGTGATGCCGTGGTGAGCTCCGCGATGACCTCCGTCCTGCCGTCCTAGCGGTCTTGGTATTATTGCACCGGAATAGAAACCTCTGCTTGATTCCTCGGGACCCCGCGCCTGCGCTTTCCTCTTAGCACCAAAGAGGAAACTGGTACACTGTGCCCTCTGGCGCCACCCTGGCCTTGGTCGTCATGGCTCATGTCATCTGAACCTCGCGAGGTGAGCCTTGCATAGATATATCCACTCCTCGTGAGCCAGCCTAGGGAGGCCGCTCCATGGGGAGGTCTTAGAGTTGTCCGCCTTGTGAGGCTTGGCCTCTCTTGAGGGTCTTGAATTGTCGACGTTGAAGTTGGGCCGTACCAGGCCATCGATAGAGCCATGCCGTGGGTCATAGGCAGGCCAGTCTGGGTACCCCCGTTCCTAGAACGCCCATAGTTAACACCTACAGTTCAAATGAGGCGGGTCTGCCATGCGTGGCTGAGCCGTCGCCCTGGCCGCGGGCGCCTCAGGGACCTGGGTTACACCGGCAGCTTGCTTGGTCCTGCTCCAGGTGTATTGAAAAGATCCGTCGCCTCAAAATCCAGGGGTAGACAGCTCTGGTGCCTTCTTCGCATAACAACATTTGAGGTGTTCTGATCAAGATTTAACCGGAAACTTTCTGCTTGAATCCGTTGTGACTCGGCTTCAAACGCGACTCGCTCCATTACCATCCTGGCATTCTCAGCATTAAGCTCCTCTCGAGCTTGAGCTACCTCGTCCTGCAGTTTCGCAACTTCCACTTTATGTTGTGCTTGAGTCGCCAGAGTCACCTCTGCGGCTAAGAGAGTTGCCAGAGCATCCATGAGGTCAAATAAGACCTGAGCCGGTGGGCATGCAGAAACGCTCGCACTAGCCATCACAACAGCTGTTGAACTAGAGGTCATAGCCGTAGTTGTTGATTTATTCAGCATCTGTTCCGTGCCGTCCATGAAAACGGCAGCCCTGCTCGGTGGTTCATAGGGGTCCGGAATACTGTCGCCATCTGAACAGCCCCCAAGCCCGTCATCTTGCAATTGATAGATCGATTCGGTTTTGCCAGTTAAGGACTCATCACCTGGATAGATGGCTATCTCTCCACCTAACATTGAACCTTCGTCGAGATCCACCCCTTGAATAAAGCCAACAAGAGCTCTCTTCCGGCTGGGCGGGACCTTGGTGGGTCTCGCAAGCCAATCGGTCTCAATGGTGTTGGTGCAAACGTTCGGCCCAGGCCCAGACTCACCAATCTTGCTGATGAAAACGTTCATCCTCCGAAGGGGACACCATACCCATATTCGATTGGATCGGCCTCCGGACCCCATCCAATGTCGTCGATGTAGATCTTGCCACGTCGACTCTTGGTCATCCGGCCCATGACGTATCTGAGGGAGTCCTGGGTTAGGGGGTGTTCGGATAGCCGGACTATACCTTCAGCCGGACTACTGGACTATGAAGATACAAGATTGAAGACTTCGTCCCGTGTCTGGAAGGGACTTTCCTTGGCGTGGAAGGCAAGCTTGGCGATAAGGATATACAGATCTCCTACCATTGTAACCGACTTTGTGTAACCCTAACCCTCTCCGGTGTCTATATAAACCGGAAGGTTTAGGTCCGTAGGACAACATACACAACAACAATCATACCATAGGCTAGCTTCTAGGGTTTAGCCTCTCTGATCTCGTGGTAGATCTACTCTTGTACTACCCATATCATCAATATTAATCAAGCAGGACGTAGGGTTTTACCTCCATCAAGAGGGCCCGACCCTGGGTAAAACTTCGTGTCCCCTGCCTCCTGTTACCATCCGGCCTAGACGCACAGTTCGGGACCCCCTGCCTGAGATTCGCCAGTTTTGACACCGACATTGGTGCTTTCATTGAGAGTTCCTCTGTGTCGTCGCCGTCAGGCTTGATGGCTCCTACGATCATCAATAGCGATGCAGTCCAGGGTGAGACCTTCCTCCCCGGACAGATCTTCGTCTTCGACGGCTTCGCACTGCGGGCCAATTCACTTGGCCATCTGGAGCAGCTCGAAAGCTATGCCCCTAGCCGTCAGGTCAGATTTGGAAGTTTAAACTACACGGCCAACATCCGCGGGAACTTGATCTTCGACGGATTCGAGCCACTGCCGAGCGCGCCGCACTGTCACGGCGAGCGTGATCTAGCTCCGCCGCCGAACAGTGCCCTGGAGGACGCACCCGCATCGGCTTCGACCCTTAATTCGGAGCCAACTGCACCGATCGAGGATGGGTGGTTGGACACTGCCTCGGGGGCTGCGATCCCAACGGCGATCGAGCCGAACACCAGCCCCGCACTCCGCGAGACTCATGACTCCAAGGAGCCGGACTCCTCTCCGAACTCCGAACCCCTCACGCCCCTGCCGGTCAAATCCGATCAGGCGCCGATCATGGAGTTTACTGCCGCGGACATCTCTCAGCACTCGCCTTTTGGCGATATTCTGAAGACACTAAAGTCTCTCTCTTTATCAGGAGAGCCCTGGCCGGTCTATGGTCAACAAGGTTGGGATACGTACGATGAAGAAATTCAAAGCCCACCCACCACCCACTTTGTAGGCACTGTCGACGATCTAACCGACATGCTCGACTTCGATTCTGAAGACATCGACGGTATGGACGCCGATGCAGGAGACGATGAAGAACCAGCGCCTATCGGGCCTTGGAAAGCCACCTCGTCATATGACATATACATGGTGGACACCCCAAAAGAAGGAGATGGCGATGGAACAGCGGAGCATGACCCCTCAAAGAAACAGTCTAAGCACCGGCGTCAGTGGAGCCGCTCAAAATCCCGCCAAAACAAATACGGTGACTCCAGCACGGGAGATAATAATACTCCGAAGAGTGCCGAAGAAAACCCCCTCCAGCAAAACTTAGTACAGGAGGATGGAGAAGCCAGCCCTCATGAGAGAGCGGCAGACAGAGAGGTCGAGGACGACAATTATATGCCTCCCTCTGAAGACGAGGCAAGCATCGACGACGACGACGTCGTGCTAGAGGATCCCGTCGAGCAAGAGCGTTTTCAACGCAGGCTTATGGCAACGGCAAGAAGCCTCAAGAAAAAACAGCAACAACTTAGAGCTGATCAAGATTTGCTAGTCGACAGATGGACTGAAGTCCTTGCGGCCGAAGAGCATAAACTCGAACGCCCCTCCAAGAGCTACCCAAAGCGCGGGTTGCTACCCCGACTAGAGGAGGAAGCATTTAAACCTGCATCACCTGCACTCGATACGGCCGATCGGCCACCTCGTGGCCGCGACAGAGAGGCCTCTCGGCCCTCCACTCAAGCCGCACCCCGTACCAAGGCACGGGAAAATGCGCCGGACCTGAGAGATATGTTGGAGGACAAGGCAAGGCAAACAAGATTGATCTATGGATTGCGTGGGCGCCCCACAACTCGAGACGGTAACCGTCACGCCGGCCACAAATTCAGCAGGGCCGAACATAGTAGACAAAGCTCATTGGAGCTACGTCGTGATATAGCCCAGTACAGAGGCGCCACACACCCACTGTGCTTCACAGACGAAATAATGGATCATCAAATCCCCGAGGGTTTCAAACCCGTAAACATCGAATCATATGATGGCACAACAGATCCTGCGGTATGGATCGGCGATTATCTCCTTCATATCCACATGGCCCGCGGCGATGATTTCCACGCCATCAAATACCTCCTACTCAAGATTAAAGGACCAGCTCAGCATTGGCTTAACAGCTTGCCAACAGGATCAATCAGTTGTTGGGAGGACCTGGAAGCCGCATTCCTCGACAATTTCCAGGGCGCTTATGTGCGACCCCCAGACGCCGATGACCTAAGTCATGTAATTCAGCAGCCAGAAGAATCGGCCAGGCAATTCTGGACACGGTTCTTAACAAAGAAAAATCAAATAGTCGACTGTCCGGATGCTGAGGCCCTAGCAGCCTTCAAGCACAATATCCGTGACGAGTGGCTTGCCCGGCACCTTGGACAGGAAAAGCCAAAATCTATGGCAGCACTCACGACACTCATGACCCGCTTTTGTGCGGGAGAAGATAGCTGGCTTGCTCGTAGCAACAATATGACCAAGAGCCTTGGTAATTCGGATACTAGGGACAGTAGTGGCAGGTCGCGTCACAACAAGCAGAAGAGCCGCATTAACGGCGACAACGCTGAGGATACGTCAGTTAATGCTGGATTTAGAGGTTATAAATCCGGTCAGCGGAAAAAGCCATTCAAAAGAAATCCTAAGGGCCCGTCCAGTTTGGACCGAATACTCGACCGCTTGTGCCAGATACATGGGACCCCCGAAAAGCCAGCCAATCACACCAAAAGGGCTTGTTGGGTGTTCAAGTAGGCAGGCAAGTTAAATGCCGAAAATACAGACAAGGGGCTGCATAGCGATGACGACGAAGAGCCCCGGCCGCCGAACAATAGTGGACAGAAGGGTTTTCCCCCACAAGTGCGGACGGTGAACATGATATACGCAACCCACATCCCCAAGAGGGAGCGGAAGCGCGCGTTAAGGGACGTATACGCGATAGAGCCAGTCGCCCCAAAGTTCAACCCATGGTCCTCCTGCCCGATCACCTTTGATCGGAGGGACTATCCGACTAGCACCCGTCATGGCGGATTTGCCGCATTGGTTCTAGACCCAATCATTGACGGATTTCATCTCACTAGAGTCCTTATGGACGGCGACGGTAGCCTGAACCTGCTTTACCAGGATACAGTGCGGAAAATGGGCATAGATCCCTCGAGGATTAGGCCCACCAAAACGACCTTTAAAGGCGTAATACCAGGTGTAGAGGCCAACCGTACAGGCTCAGTGACACTTGAAGTGGTCTTCGGATCTCCGGATAATTTCTGAAGTGAGGAGTTAATCTTCGACATAGTCCCATTCCGCAGTGGCTATCACGCACTGCTCGGGCGAACCGCATTCGCCAAGTTCAATGTGGTACCGCACTACGCATACCTTAAGCTCAAGATGGCAGGCCCTCGGGGAGTAATTACGGTCAATGGAAACACCGAACGCTCCCTTCGAACGGAGGAGCACACGGCGGCCCTCGCAGCGGAAGTACAAAGAAGCCTCTCCAGGCAGTTCTCCAGTCTGTCCATTAAATGACCGAACACCGTCAAGCGCGCCCAGAGTAACCCACAACAAGACCGCTCGGCACGATCCGAGCAGGTGTAGCAATGCGGCCCCAACCCCAACCCTCGCAAAAAGGCGACGTCAGTGCTTCGCGTACATAACTACGCTCTAGAAATACCATGGGTACAGGGGGAGGGGCACCATCACGGCATGCCCGAAACACGTCTTAAACTGCACCAGGGGCTGCCGATTTTTTAATTTTCTCTTACTTTCAGGACTCCATTCTTCGGAAGGCCTGTTCGGCAGTTCAATTGCCGCACAAACGATGCAAGAACCAGGGAAGCAGACAAGCCACGCCGCATTACGGAACTCCCAGGTGGTCTCTATCACAAGCAACATACCTGTTTCGTATACCTTTCCGCAGCCTGCCCCTGGAACGGACATGCTAAATAGTCCAACCTTTTGCTTACCGCATTATTTGTATGGTTGTGCTTTGATTGCAGCCCTTTTTAATAAACAATGCATAGCTTTTGTCTATTTTCGCATTACCCTTTTTCTATAAATATATGTTCCTTAACGACATGTTGCACCCGTACACTTTGATACGGCCAAAATACGCCAGGGGCTTTAGTATCCCTCAATATGGTGTGAGAAGTCCGAACACTTTAACAAGTTCGGCACCCTGAACTTATAGCATTATGTGCATCGGCTCCGAATCATGTCTTGGGTCAATAGTTGGGTTTGCCCGGCTCCTATGTTTTGGTGCCTTACGTTCCGCTATGTCGGCTAAGGTAGCACTAGGAGAACCACTACGATTGTGCCCCAGTTGAGCTGGGTCGAGCACCTCAGTGGAGAAAGCTAAAACTGACTGTTATGATGAAGCGAGAGCTGGTCACTGTTTGAGAGGTTTTTCAAGTCCCTAAAGTCTTATGCCGCTTAGAGCGAGGAGCCGGCTCTGTCCGGCCAAAGGCGTGGATAGCGCCCCAAACTTGGTCTTCCGAATACCAGGGGCTTCGCCGAAATTTAAAATTATAGAATTCTATGGCTAAGTGAGAGTGTTCACGCGTTATAGTCCGATTGCCTTGTTCGTTGGGCTGAGCGCCTCCCTCGAAGGACCCAAACATGGGAAAAAGAGAACTCAGGTTTATCCCCGAACACCCCAGCACTAGCGGCACGGGGGCAGAAGCCGACGACTCGCCATCTCTCAGTATTGATAAACAGCCGCACATAAGGTAATATTTTAAATTCCAACAGCATTGCTTAGCGCATATGAACAAGTTTTCAGCGCACAGGACAAAACGAGCAAGTTTCACTCAAAAATTACATCCAAGAACATTCATCCTCCACAAGGCAGGCACCCTTCAGAACATCCTTATAATAATTCTCGGGCTTGCGATGCTCTTTCCCCGGCGGTGGCCCATCCTTCACAAGCTTCTCAACGTCTAGCTTGCCCAGTGCACCTTAGCACGGGCAAGGGCCCTACGGGCAGCTTCAATGCAGACGGAGCGCTTGATGATTTCGAGCCTTGGACAGCCCTCCACCATCCGCCGCACCAGACCGAAATAGCTCCCAGGCAGAGCCTCTCCAGGCCACAGCCGAACTATGAGGCCCTTCATGGCCTGTTTGGCCGCCTTGTGGAGCTCGACCAGTTGCTTCAGCTGGTCGCTCAGGGGCACGTGGTGTCCGGCCTCAGCGTACTGAGACCAGAACACCTTCTCTGTCGAGCTGCCCTCCTCGGCTCGGTAAAATGCGGCGGCATCGGACACACTCCGAGGAAGATCTGCAAACGCTCCTGGAGAGCTCCGGATTCAGGTAAGTAACAAGTAACTCACATTTATGTGTTTGCTTTGCATAAAGAATGCCTTACCCGCCGCTATCTTCTTCACCTCATCCAACTCCTGGAGGGCCTTCTGGGATTCGGCCTTGGCAGACTCGGCATTTTTAATAGCCGCCGCGAGCTCGGACACTCGCGTCTTTGAGTCAAGCTCCAAACTCTCATGTTTTTTCATGAGAACCTGGAGCTCTTGTTGTACCTTGCCAACCTGGGCCTCGTACCTCTCCTGCTGGGTGCGCTCCGTGGTCGCCCTCTTCTCGGCCTCGACCAGTGCTTGCTTAAGGGTCGCCACCTCAGATGTGGCCCCTACAATAGCCACGATAATCCTGTAATTTTTTGCAATTGCACCTTTTTATATATATTTAAACAAGGTATTTCTTACCTTCATTGTCCTCGAGCTGCTTCTTGGCACGCCCGAGCTCCTGCTCTGTCCGCTCGAGGTTCTGCTTTAATGTGTCCACTTCCGCAGTCAGTGCGGCAGACGCAAGCAGGGAAGCCTGCATACGCATATTGACTCCTTTTTGTTAGACTCCTGTGAATTTTATTTGATCCTCTATTCGGCTTTTCTTTCTGAACGCCAAACAGAGCATCAGGGGCTACTGTCTATGCGGTAATATTATTTAAACATTCTTTACTTACCTTAAAGCCTGTTAAAAGGCTAGTACAAGCTTCAGTCAGTCCGCTCTTGCCGGACTGAACCTTCCGGACCACCGCACTCATAATGGTGCGGTGCTCCTCGTCGATGGAGGCACCTTGGAGCGCCTCCAACAGATTGTTCGGCGCCTCCGGTTGGACAGGGGTCACTGGCACGGTGGGCTTGCTCCTCTTGGACGGAGGTCGCCTGCCGGACTCTGGAACCTTTGAAGGTTCCGGAGCGGTGTCCCGCCTTGAGCCGGACTTGGAGCCCTGGGGGGTTTTATCCCCTTTACTCATCGAGTCCGAGAGGTTGCCTTGCGGCGCCTCCTGGACCACCTCCTCCCGGCTTGGAACATGTTGAGACAACACTTCGGCGTCGTTCGCAGGGAGGGGGGAGGAAGCCGTCGGAAGCGAATTCACATCCCACGAGTCCAGTGAACTGCTCGACAATGCGTCGAGCCGGTCTTTGGGTGGGCTGCATAATCATATTCGACATAAGGGAAAGCTATGCAATAAAGGAATACTATGAATTACTCTGGTATCCGGATACTTACGATTTCGCCAGGGGCTTGGCCCTGAGCGGCCACTCCTCTCCTCCGTCATCGGCGTCAGTGGAGTAGTCCGGAGGAAGGGTTTTCCCCTTCTTGGACTCTCCGGCCTCCCCAGAGAGGGCCGCCTTCCTTTTCTTCTCTCCTCCCGCTGGGGGGGAGAGGTCTCTTCTTCTTCCTCCTCGTCTTCACGGGAGGAATGCGCCTCGGAGCCATCGGATGATGAATCCGACACCTCCTGGCGCCGGGCACTCTTTCGAGTCCCCGTGGCCCTCTTTGTGGCCGTCTTCTCTGGCACCACATAGGGTGCCGGAACCAGTAGCTTCACCAAGCGGGCATCGGCTGGGTCTTCGGGCAAAGGAGCCGGACAGTCGATCTGTCCGGACTGCGCCTGCCAAGCCTGTCAAAGGTAAGGGAGCTTAGATCCCGCATAGAGTCAAACTATGAGAAACTAATACCCTGTAAGAGGGACAAACAACTTACCACGCTAGCATGACGCTGCGCGCTGAATCCGCGATCCTCGGTAGCAGATGCGGGAGCTTCGGCGCCCTTGAAGAGCACCTTCCAGGCATCCTCGTATGTCGTGTCGAAGAGCCTGCTCAGAGTTCAGTGCTGCGCTGGATTGAACTCCCACAGATTGAAGGCCCATTGTTGACACAGGAGGATCAGGCGGATGAGCATAACCTGGACTACGTTGTCAAGCCCGAGCTGCTTGTCCACCAGGGATTGGAGGCATGTTTGCAGTCCAGTCACCTCTCCCTTGCTGCCCAACGACAGGCCCGTTTCTTTCCAGGACATGAGCCGCGTTGGGGGTCCGGACCGGAACTCGGGGGCTGCGGCCCATTCAGGGTCGCACGGCTCGATGATGTAAAACCACCCCGATTGCCACCCCTTCAGGGTCTCCACAGAGGAGCCCTCGAGCCATAAGACGTTGGGCATCTTGCCCACCATGGCGCCTCCGCACTCTGCCTGGTTGCCGCGCACCACCTTTGGCTTGACGTTGAAAGTCTTGAGCCATAGGCCGAAATGGGGGCGGATGCAGAGGAAAGCCTTGCACACGACGATAAACGCCAAGATGTTGAGGACAAAGTTCGGGGCCAGATCATGGAAATCCAGGCCATAGTAGAACATGAGCCCCCGGATAAATGGGTGAAGAGGGAAGCCCAGTCCGCGAAGGAAATGGGGGAGGAACACCACCCTCTCATAGGGCCTAGGGGTGGGGATGAGCTGCCCCTTTTCGGGAAGCCGGTACACGATGTTGTTGGACAGGTATCCGGCCTTCCTCAGTTTTTTGATGTGTCCCTCCATGACGGGGGAGACCATCCACTTGCCTCCCGCTCTGGACATGGCTGGAGAAGGTTGAGGTGGGGAGTGCGTACTTGGGCATTGGAGCTCGAGTGCACGAAAATGGATAGGCAAAGGAGGAAGAAGGCGTAGGTAAAAAGGTGGATCCTTATCCCCTTATATGGGTGGACGCAACTAGGTGTCCCCATCAGCCTGGTAAAACTCGCTTATCTCCAAGCGCCGTAATCAATGGTGCGGTCGGGTTACCCACGCCCGTATTGATGAGAATCCTGGAATAAGGGGACATGATCTCTGCTTTGACAAGACGTGCCAAGGAAACCGCCTTGCATGACGCGCTGAGGTGGGGTAATAAAATGACTCGGATAAAGGCTTGGCCGTGGTGTGTCACACTACGGAATACGTCAGCAGATTATATTTGTGTAAATATTATTCTCTCTATGGCAATATGTGGAAACTTATTTTGCAGAGCCGGACACTATCTTTGTGTTCAAAATCTTCTATGAAGTACTTGGACGAGGAACCCGCCTTGCAATGCCGAAGACAATCTGCGCTCCGGACTCATCGTCATTGAAGCCTGGTTCAGGTGCTATTGAGGGAGTCCTGGGTTAGGGGGTGTTCGGAAGCTGGACTATACCTTCAGCCGGATTCCTGGACTATGAAGATACAAGATTGAAGACTTCGTCCCGTGTCCGGAAGGGACTTTCCTTGGCGTGGAAGGCAAGCTTGGCGATACGGATATACAGATCTCCTACCATTGTAACCGACTTTGTGTAACCCTAACCCTCTCCGGTGTCTATATAAACCGGAGGGTTTAGGCCCGTAGGACAACATACACAACAACAATCATACCATAGGTTAGCTTCTAGGGTTTAGCCTCTCTGATCTCGTGGTAGATCTACTCTTGCACTACCCATATCATCAATATTAATCAAGCAGGACGTAGGGTTTTACCTCCATCAAGAGGGCCCAAACCTGGGTAAAATTTCGTGTCCCCTGCCTCCTGTCACCATCCGGCCTAGACGCACAGTTCGGGACCCCCTACCCGAGATCCACCGGTTTTGACACTGACAGTATCCCTTGATCACTGAGAAGCTTCCCTTCAATAACTCGAAACCACCGTGCTTTGGCCCAACGGTGGGCGCCAACTACCATGGTTTTGTCATGGCAGATGCCCTAGTGAAAGGACTTATGTGTGGACCCATGACACTAGTTTAGCTTAAAGGGGTTTGTCGGTGCAACAAACCATGGGTCTGTTGCCCAGACTATGCATAGGCACGGGAACAAGATCAAGGCTCCAACCCAAGTCAGAGTAAAATGAACCAAGAACACCTATCCTCTGGCTTCAACCCATGGCTCCAACCCACGACTTCTGGTGCTACAGGGGAGGCGGAGGCACGTGAGGACGTGGACGCTACTGGGGACGTAGTCGGAGCAGGCGGCACCATCATAACTTCCTCTGTGGCCGACACAGGAGCGGGAGACATCAGAGGAGATTAGCATCGACAACGCCTTGACGGCCATGCTCCACAAGGTACATGTGAGGGGTTTACTCTGTCCGCGCCCCCTCCTCCCACCGATGGGCACAACCGCAGCAATGGTGCTCGGTCCAGGGTGAATCGCCGCCCTCCGGCCACGCTCACCACGGGAGCGACCGCAGCGCACACGCCTCCCCCGGGAGGGGTCGACCAAGTTGTTGCGCCTGACGGAGCCATTGGCCTTCAAGCGCCTTCGCCACACCCCTCATGCCATCCAGGTAGCCGCTCCACAACAGTGGGGGTGCGGTGCTGCCGCCGCTGGCACCATCCGGAGCCGAGCGACAGTGCGATCGACTTCATCATCACCCCATACCAAGCAAAACCACAGAGGTCATGGCACGGGCTCAAGTGCTTCTGAGGTTTCCGCCAGCGGCCGAGAAGATGGGCGAATGGCGTGCCACAATCCAAAGTCTGCTCGGTTTCCCCGAAGCTGGGGGCTCGCGGAGAGCTGGCCCGACACTGGCTCCCGTAGCAACAACAACGGCTCGTGCTGCTGGCCGCACGAAAGGGGCCACCCCCATGGTGCAGTCCCCGCCATGGCAGCCAGCGCGAGCGCAGCACAATCAAGACGCTGATGACGTCTTGATGGCCTCTTCTGACCTTCGAGCATGTCTAGGACGTCGGCGAGCCCCAGAGGATAGGAGGGGGGGAGATGTGCGTGTCGTTGTAGAACAATGCCATGATGACCCCCGCCGAACCGATGGGTGCGACGGCCCCGGCATCGACGAACCCGCGCTTGGTGTTGGCGGGTGCCTGCTTTTCGAGGTTGGGTGTCTGCCTTTGCTCATGAGTTGCAGCAAGTCCGTTGGCTGTCCATTCGCACGTTCAAGCCAGAGATACCTGAGAAGTACGATGGGAAGCTGAACCCGGCAGAGTTCCTGAGCATCTACAACATCGCTGTTCAGGCTGCCGGGGGAAGAGATGAGAAGGTGTTTGCCAACTACTTCCCATTGGCTCTCAAGTCCAATGTGAGGTCTTGGCTGATGCACCTGCCGGAGAACTCCATTTTGTCGTTGGCTGACCTGTGCCATGAGTTCATTGGCGCCTTCACCAGCGGCCATCAAGAGCCAGGCCGACCCAGCGACCTGCAGCTACTCCAACAGAAGGAAGGAGAAACCCTCCGTAAGTATTTACAAAGATTCGGCAATGTTCATAGGAACATCCCAAATATCCATCCGGCAGCTGTGACAGCTGCCTTCCAGTCCAATATGCGCAACCGCCAGATTCGTTCCAAGATGAACGTACGGTTGCCCAAGACTGTGAAGGAGCTCTACACCTTGGTGGATAAGTGTGCTCAGATGGAGGAGGGAAGGAAGTTGCTCGGTGAGGGAGTCCTGGATTGAGGGGTCCCCGGGTGTCCATCGTGTGTGACATGGGCCGGACTATTGGGCCATGAAGATACAAGATAGAAGACTTCCTCCCTTGTCCGGATAGGACTCTCCTTTGTGTGGAAGGCAAGCTAGGCGGCCGGATGCACTCTTTCCTTTCTATGTAACCGACTTTGTACAACCCTAGGCCCCTCCGGTGTCTATATAAACTGGAGGGTTTAGTCCGTAGAGGCAATCATAATCTGACAGGCTAGACTTCTAGGGTTTTAGCCATTACGATCTCGTGGTAGATTAACTCTCATAACCCCCATACTCATCAATATCAATCAAGCAGGACGTAGGGTATTAACTCCATCAAGAGGGACTAAACCTGGGTAAAACTTTGTGTCCCTTGTCTCCTATTACCATCAACCTTAGACACATAGTTCAGGACCCCCTACCCGAGATCCGCCGGTTTTGACGCCGACATTGGTGCTTTCATTGAGAGTTCCACTTTGTCGCCGTTAGAAGGTTCGATGGCTCCATCCATCATCGGCAACGATGCTGCCCTAGGGGAGGTTTTTCTTCCCAGCCAGATCTTCGTATTCAGCTGCTTCCCACTGCGGGAAAACTCGCTTGGCCATGTGGAGCAGATCGACAGCTACACCCCAGGTCACCAGATTAGTTTTGGAAACCTGGATTATGTCGCTGACATCCGAGGAGACTTGATCTTCCAAGGAATCATGACCCCAACCTCCGCTCTGGCCTTAGATCCGGAGCGCCTCCCCAGTACTGAAAACGAGATTTCTAAACCCGCCGGACTATCTGTGGCCCCTAGGACCAGTACGAGAGAGCCGGAGGAAGCAGTGTCGCTGGCAGCCATCACCAAGCCGGACTCTTCCCTAGACGTTGGCTCCGAACTCTTGGAGTCAGCATTGTGCGAGCATGGCCGAGGAATTCCCTTCCCACCATACTCCACGGATTCTTTTCTCCCTCAACAAACCTTGCCTTTAAGCGAGGCTCTGGACTTGATGCGATCCCTCGTGATTACGAAGGAGCAACGTCCGAACTACGCCCACCCCGGACTAGGGGCTGAGAGCGGGGAATTTTATGTCTCACCCCCACCCACTTCATCGCCGCAGTAGAGGACTTAACTGACATGCTCGATTACGGCTCCGAAGACATCGACGGTATGGACGATGATGTCGGAGAGGAGCAAGCTAAAAACCCACCGTTTACTGGATGCTGGAAGGCCACCTCTTCCTATGACATGTACATGGTGGATACACCCAAGGAGGGTGACAGCGATAATGAGAAAAATAAAGTAGGGGATAAACCTCCCGAGATACAACAAAAATGCCGACGGCGCAGCTCTAAATCACGCCGCAGCAAAGACAGCAATACCAGCACAAGAGACAACAACACTCCGGATGATGCCGAAGACCAAGGAAACGCCGCCGCGCAAGATTCTGAACAAGATGATTGGGAGGATGGGCAAGTTAGCCCTGATGAACATGCTGCAAAGGAAGACTCGGAGGACAGTAACTACCTTCCACCCTCCGAGGATGAGGTGAGCCTCGGCGATGAAGACTTTTTCATGCCTGAGGAACCTCTTGAGGGTGAGCGCTTTAAGCAATGGCTAATAGCCACTGCGAAAAGACTGAAAAAGAAGCAGCAGCAACTTCAAGATGATCAAGATCTGCTCAATGATAGATGGACTGATGTCCTGGCCGTAGAGGAATACGGCCTCGAGTGCCCAACCAAAAGTTACCAGAAGCATAAAATGCTACCTCAATTCAATGACGAGGCACTTGAGCCCATACCATCAGCGCGTAATGCGGCTGATCCCCGGTACCACCACGTGGCCGGGACAAAACGACAAGTCAAGCCAAACACCGGTCTGTCCTACCTTGCCGTAAAGGTAGAGATAAAATAGCTCGGGGATACACGTATGACCTGAGGCACGACCTGAAGAATAAGGCAGGCCTAGCCAGATAGATCTACAGATCGCGGGGGCATGCCCCGACACGGGACGACGGCTATCAAGCCAAACATGGCAAGCACAATCACGTCCGGGCCGAAAGCCGCAGATGGACTGTATCCGAACTACATCACGATCTGGCCCGATATAGAGGCGCCGCAGACCCCCTCTTCTTCACTGATGAAGTAATGGAACATGAATTCCCAGAAGGATTCAAACCCATGAATATCGAATCATACGACGGAACCACAGATCCCGCGGTATGGATTGAAGACTTTATTCTTCATATTCATTTGGCCCGCGGCGATGATCTTCCTGCCATCAAATACCTCCCCTAAAACTCAAGGGGCCATCCCGGCACTGGCTGAACAGCCTGCCTGAAAACTCTATTGGCAGCCGGGAAGACCTGGAAGACACCTTCCGCGACAACTTCCAAGGCACATACGTAAGACCTCCGAATGCCGATGACTTAAGTCACATAGTCCAACAGCTCGGAGAGTCGGCAAGGAATTTCTGGACTAGGTTCTTAACTAAAAAAACAAATCGTCGATTGTCCGGATGCCGAAGCCCTAGTGGCCTTCAAACACTACATCCGCGACGAATGGCTCGCCCGACACCTCGGCCAAGAAAAGACAAAGTCCATGGCGGCCCTCACGGCACTCATGACCCACTTTTGCGCGGGCGAAGATAGCTGGCTAGCCCGCATCAATAACAATGCAAGCGAACCTGGCACCTCGGAAGCCAGAAATAGCAACGGCAAGCCCCGACACAACAGGCACAAGCGATGAAACAATGGTGACAATACGGATGACACGGCGGTCAGCGCCGGATTCAGTGGCTCCAAGTCCGGTCAGCGGAAAAAGCCATATAAAAGGAATAACCAGGGCCCTTCCAGTCTGGACCGCATACTCGATCGTCCATGTCAGATCCATGGCACCCCTCATAAGCCAGCCAATCATACCCACTGGAGCTGTTGGGTCTTCAAACAGGCCCGCAAGTTAAATGCCGAAGACAAGGAGAAGGGGTCGCAAAGAGAGAATGACGACGAGGAGCCCCGTCCACCGAACACAGGGGGACAAAAGAAGTTTCCCCCTCAGGTCAAAATGGTGAACATGATATACGCTACACATATTCCTAAGAGGGAGCGTAAGCGCGCACTCAGGGACGTCTATGCGATAGATCCAGTTGCCGCAAAATTCAACCCATGGTCGTCATGCCCAATCACTATTGATCGCAGGAACCATCCGACCAGTATCCGCCATGGCGGTTCAGCAGCACTAGTTCTCGACCTAATAATTGATGGATTCCACCTCACATGAGTCCTCATAGATGGTGGTAGCAGCCTCAACCTGCTCTATCAGGATAAAGTGCGCAAAATGGGCATCGATCCATCAAGGACCAAGCCCACCAAAACTACCTTGGAGGTCGTCTTGATACCAAGTGTAGAGGCCCATTGCTCGGGCTAAATCACATTGGAGGTCGTCTTCGGATCTCCGAACAACTTTCGAAGCGAAGAGTTAATCTTTGATATCGTCCCTTTCCGCAGCGGCTATCATGCACTGCTCGGACGATCGCGTTTGCTCGATTCAATGTGGTGCCACACATTGCTTATCTCAAGCTCAAGATGCCCGGACCACACGGTGTCATAACAGTCAATGCAAACTCGGAGTGCTCGCTCCGAACCGAGGAACACACCGCGGCCCCGGCAGCGGAAGTACAGAGCGGCCTTTTAAGGCAAAAGTTCAATTCAGTGGGCAAGCTCCTGGACATTGTCAAATGAGTCTGGACTATCCCGCAGCTTGACAGTCTAGCTCATCAGGTGTTAGACTAGCAATTCGACCTCCATCTCAACCCCGACCAGGTGGCGGCATACGTACCGCGCGTACATAACTACGCACTAAAAATACCATGGGCAGAGACGGAGGCATAACCATACTGTGGTCCACAATACGGCTCGACCTTCCCGGGACACACATACTTTTACTTTTCTTTTTATCCTTTTCTCAGGTTTCTTTTCAAAGGCCCCTCTCGACGGCCTGATAAATTGGTCCTTTCGACGGACGGATACACCAAGGTGACAAGTAGCACAGACGTATCGGGGAATCTCTAGATGTCCTTCTTAGCGATCATTCTACCTGTTTTCAGGACCCGTACACAGCTCCCCCTTGGTCTTGGCATGTTAAATAGCCACTATTGCTTATCGCACTATTTGTACAAATACGCTTTGACATATTAATAAAAAATATAATGTAAACAGTTTGCGGCCCAATTTATGTGGCATTAGCTTGCTACTTCATTTTTATTTCGCTATTCTTATTTGCAGCCATACACTTTGGTCCGCCATAATTCTGCAGGGGCTTTATTGCACCCCATACTATGGCAACAAGTCCGAACACTTTTATAGTATAGTTCGGCCCCCGAATTTAGCATTATATGCATTGGCTCCGAATCATGTCTTTGGTCAATAGTTGGGTTGCCCGGCTCCTGTGCTTACTACCTTATGTTCCGCTCTACCGGCTAGGGTCGTAAAGGGAGAACTACTGCGATTGTGTCCTGGTTTATCCAGATGAGAACCTCAGTAGAGAAAGCCGAAAACTGACTGTCATGATGTGGCGTGAGCCGGTCATCTCTTCGGAGGTTAAAATATCTTTTGATTTTTCCACATTATGCGATGGATCGGCCTTCACCCGATCAGGTGTCTCCAACGTCCTAGTCCGGACTAACGAATACTAGGGGCTGCGCCTACGTTTCTATTGTCAAACTCCTATGGCTAAGTGAGGGTGATAAAGCCACATAGTTCGATTGCCTGGTTCGTTGCGCTAAACACCTCCTTCAAGGACCAATCTCTTGGATCAAGAGTGTTTAGATTCCACCCCGAACACCCCCGTACTACCTACGTGGGGGCTGAAGCCGACGACTGGCCAACTCTCAGATTTAATAAAAACGGTCGCACAAGAGGTAAAATTCCAAAATAAACATCAAGCATTATATTACACATTATTACTTGTTTTCATCATACAGGGCGACATAACATGAAGGTACTCATTCAAAGATAATGTCTTTTGAGCACTGGCCCTCTACAATGCGGGATCCCTTGAGGACAACATCAAAATACCGCTCCGGTGTGCGGTGCTCCATGCCAGCGGGCGGTCCCTCGGTCGCAAGCTTGACGGCGTCCATCTTCGCCCACTGTATCTTGACACGGGCGAAGGCCATCCGAGCACCTTGAATGCAGACCGACCGCTTGATGATGCCAAGCCGGGGGCAGGCATTGACCAGCCGCATCACGAGCCCGAATTAGGTGCTGGGTAGGACTTCGGCAGGCCATAGCCGGATGATTGAATCCTTCATGGCTAGTTCGGCCACCCTATGTAGTTCCACCAGCTGTTTTAGCTGGTCGGTAAAGGGCACCAGATGTTCTGGCGCAAGGTATTGCGACCAGAACAACTTCTCCATTGAGGTCCCCTCTTCGGCTCGAAAGAACTCCGCATCATCGGCAACACTGCGCAGCAGATCCGCAAACTCTCTTGGAGAAACCCAAATCCGGGTCAGTAAGAGAAATCTCCTATTCACATTCTTGCTCTCATAATAAAGGCCTTACCCGCCGTGATTTTCCTGGCCTCCTGTATTTCCTGGAAGGTGCCCTGGGCTTCAATACGGGCATCGTGTGTGCTCTGGTGGGCGTTGGCGAGTTCAGAATCTTGATCCGCAACGTGGCGCTCCAAGGACTCGTATTTCTTCATGGAGTCCTGGAGCACCTGCTGGACCTCACCGACCCTGGCCTCATGCTTTTCATGGGCGACTTGTTACTTTGCCGCTCTCTCCTGGGCTTCGGCCAGCGCCTTCTTGAGGACCTCCACCTTGGTCGCCACCCCTATTAAATTTCATGGCACTATGTCAGTATAAAAACATTCATCCTTTCCGGATATACACAAGGTCATTGAATACCTTGCTTGTTTTCTAGCTGCTTTTTCACACGGCCGAGCTCTTCCTTGGCCCGCTCGAGACTCTGCTTTAGTCCGGAGACCTCAGCAGCATGAGAGGTTGCAGCCAGCAACATCGTCTACTTATTCACACAAGACATTTTAGTTAGTCTCCTGCGAAAATCACTTGATCCTCTATCCGGCTGTTCTTTCCGAACACCGGACAGAGTCTCAGGGGCTACTATCTATACTATGACATTATTTTTTGACAAATGCGTCGCTTACCTCAAAGCCTGTTAGAAGGCTTGTGTAGGCTTCGGCCAGTCCGCTCTTGGCGGACTGAACCTTCTCAACCACCGTACCCTCGGTGCCTCTGGATGGACAAAGGTCACTAGTGGAATTGGCGCACCTACTTCTTTAGAAGGAGGCTGCCTGCCGGATTGCGGAGCCGTATAGGTCTCCGGTATCGTATTCGGCTAGGGGCCGAATTGGAGATGGCCCCCATTGCCAGTCTCAATGAGGATCTGATCCCCCATGTGTCCGGCGGCCGATGTGTTATCCTCTGGCGCCACCGTGATGGCCTCCTATGCCTCCCCCTGAGCTGGGAGTGTCCTTCGGGACAGCACTTCAGCATCTTCCACAGTCTTGGGGGAGGAGGCCGCCGCAAGGGACCCGCTGTCCATTACCTTCATATCCAGCGAGTTTCCCGAAGATGAGGATCGCTCGAGTTCGGAACGAGCAGGAGTGCAAGTGCATGATTCAACATGTTAAAACTATAGAGTAAAGGAGCTGGATATTTGCGTGCACCTTTGAGTACTTACGATTCAGCCAGGGGCTTATCCCTGGGGCGCCACTCGGAGCTGCTGTCAATGTCCCACATGGGGTTGTCCGCGGCGGAGGCCTTCCCCTTCTTGGACGCCTCTGCCTCCAGATACGTGGAGATCGCCCTTTTCTTCCTTGCCCCTTAGGGGGACAATCCCTTTCCTCCTCTTCTTCGTCGTCGATGGCGGGAGGGGACTAGGTGTCGGTGTCTTCGGACGTCATGTCCGAAGTGCCCTTATGGCGGAGACCACCCTGGTCCCCTTGGCCTTCTTCTTGGCCTTCTCCTCCGGCGCTTGATAGGACGCCGGAACCAGCATCTTCGTCGGACTCGGGATAGCCTGTTCTTTGAGCAACGGAGCTGGACACTCAATCCGCTCCGCCTTCTTTGTCTAGCCCTGAAACAATAAATAGGGAAGCTTAGACATCTTCTATGAGTATGTAAGTAAAGGGTACACCTTCAAATACGGAAAACTTACTGCACTAGCGGGATGAGCCAGGTTTTTCCCGCGGTCCTCGGTCGTCGCCGGCCACGTCACGTTGGCCTTGAAGAGCACCTTCCAGATGTCTTCGTGCATAGTGCTGAAGAGCTGCTGCAGGGTCTGGTGCTTGGCCGGATCAAACTCCCACAAGTGGGAAGTCCGGCTTTGGCATGACAGGATCTGGTGAGCTAGCATCACCTGGATCACGTTGACAAGTTTGACGTTCTTGTCCACCATATGCTTGATGCACATCTAAAGTGCTGTCAGTTCATCTAACGCAGACAAGTCCAGGCCCTTCTCTAGCCAGGAGGTGAGCCGCCTCGGGGCGCCGGACTGGAATTTGGGAGCCACGGCCCAGGTGGCATCGCGAGGCTATGTGACATAGAACCACTGCTGTTGCCACCCCTTGACGGTCTCCATGAAGGTACCTTTTGGCCATGTGACATTGGGCAGCTTGCTCACCATGGTGCCTCCGCACTCTACTTGTTGGCCGTCCACCACCTTCGGCTTCACGTTGAAGACCTTCAACCATAGTCTAAAGTAGTGAGGGATACGGAGGAAGGCCTCGCACATGATAATAAATGCCGAGATATTGAGGAAGGAGTTGGGGCCAGATCGTGGCAATCCAGCCCGTAGTAGAACATGAGCCCACAGACGAATGGATGGAGAGGAAATCCCAACCGAGGGATGAAGTGAGGGATGAACAAAACCCTCTCATGGGGATCTCGGGTGGGGACGATTTGTCCCTTGGCTAGAAGCCAATGGGAGATTTCCTGGGCTAGGTACCTGGCCTCTCAGAGCCTGGTGATGTCCTTCTCCTTGACGGAGGACACCATCCACTTGCCTTGCGCTCCAGATCCGGACATGGATGGAGTACTTCTTGGAGGCTGAAAGGTTGGAAGTTTGGGCGCTGGAGCTCGAGAATGGATGGGCGGGGAGGAAGATGGCATGGGTAAAATAGGTGAATCTTTATCCCTTTATAAAGGCAGTGAATATCAAGCGCCTCCCCATTCACCTTCAAACTCGCCTATTCCCCAAGGGTCGTGCCGGCGGCGCGGTTGGGTTACCCATGCCCATATTGATGAGAATCCCGCAATAAGGGGACACGATCTCTGCTTTGACAAGACGAGCCAATAAAACTGCATCTTGAAAAATGGAGCGGGAGGACTAAAAACGGTTCGAAATAATGACCGGGCTATGACATGATGTCACGCTACAAAAGTTGTCACTGTATCGGACTCATAAAATATTATATTCTTGGCGGATATATGTGGTATTTGTTTTAAAGTGCCGGACACGTTCTCTGTTCAAGAGCTGTTTTGGAGTATTCGGAGGAGGAACCCACCTTGCAATGTCAAAGACAATCTGCGCGCTGGACACCTCGTCATTGAAGCCTGGTTCAGGGGCTACTGAGGGAGTCCTGGATTAAGGGGTCCTTGGGCGTCCGGCCTGTGTGACATGGGCCGGACTATTGGGCCATGAAGATACAAGATAGAAGACTTCCTCCCGTGTTCGGATAGGACTCTCCTTTCCATGGAAGGCAAGCTAGGTCTCTGAATGTAGTATTTCCTTTCTATGTAACCGACTTTTTACAACCCTAGGCCCCTCCGATGTCTATATAATCCGGAGGGTTTAGTCCGTAGAGGCAATCATAATCTGATAGGCTAGACTTCTGGGGTTTTAGCCATTACGATCTCGTGGTAGATCAACTCTTGTAACCCCCATACTCATCAATATCAATCAAGCAGGACGTAGGATATTACCTCTATCAAGAGGGCCCGAACCTGGGTAAAACTTTGTGTCCTTGTCTCCTGTTACCATCAACCTTAGACGCATAGTTCAGGACCCCCTACCCGAGATCCGCCAGTTTTGACACTAACAGTGGAGAGGAGGATTGCACCATTATTGATTCAGAGAATGATGATGAATCAACCAGTCAGAAGAAGAACAAGAAGCAAAGTAAGAAGAGGAAAGATAAGGGAGTGATGACTGTTGAAGGATCGGGTACAACTAGTACTGGCAAGAAGGCCAAAGTTGAGGCCCCCGGGAAAAGGAAGCTGCCGTGTGCGCTAACTGCTGGGAGGCCGCGACTGCCGAGAAAGCTGGGAAAGGTGATGGGTCATACTGCAAGATTCATTGGACCAAAGACCAAGACCTTCAAGAGTGTTATCAGGTTGAGCAGCTCGTCAAGGTACAGAGAGCAGAGTATGACAAGCATGATAAGGAAAAGGGTCAGAATGTTGCTGGCGGTAAGGGTCAGGGTGGAAGGAAATCGTCCCGGCAAACCCATTCGAAACCAAGGGAAACCCACCAGAGGTTGAGAGAAGAAATTTGTGATGATGAGAGCGATGGAGGGGTTGAAGTGGACACAAGTGAGTAGGAGTTTCAAAAGGCCACTAACGCCCTGTGAATTGACAAGGGTGCATCTTTGCACACCTCTCACCGCCAGCTCAAGTTGTGGGCATGGGAAGTCAATGCCGTGGAACCAGCGCCAAAGGACCAGAAACAGCTCAAATGCTCGTGCATGCCCATCATCTTTGACGAAGAGGATCATCCTAGCCATACCACTGCGGTAGGTTGTTTGCCGTTGTTGGTCTTTGTCAGGCCCCATATGCGATCCTATCTGCGAGAGGAACTCGAAGGTCCCATCAAGGATAGAGCCGCATATTGAAATGCTCTGCAAGGTGAATATCATTACATCATGCCATTAGATAATAGTTGGGGATACATACAAAGGCATAAATATGCCACATGAATACATCAAACATCATACATGAAAACAACATTCGACTACAGATGAAACACAAACCGAAACTCAAACGACATCCACCCCTGCTAGTCTAGGATGCTGACCAGGAACCTATCCCCTGAACGAAAGAGAAGCATAAGAAGAACTCCAAAACAAGTAAACATCGCTCTCACGTCATGATCATGACATTACTTGTACCTGCAATTGTTGTTGTAGTAATCTCTGAGGGACTAGGACTCAGTAATCCCATTACCATGGGTATCAAGACTAGCAAAGCTTAATGGGTATGGAATGGATGAGTGGTGAGGTTGCAGCAAGCGACTAATCATTGTATGGTAGCCAACTTACGAGTACAAGAATAAGATGAGAAACTACGCAAACAGTCGCAAACTAGTAATCATCAATAAGTGATCCTGAACTACTTACATTCAAACACAACCCCACCGTGTTCTCTTCTCGACCTTACCCGAAAAGAGACTTTCACGGTTACGCACGCGGTTGGAGTATTTTATTTCGAATCTGGTGTCAAGCTCTCTGCAACCGGATATTAAAAATTCACATCTGCCACATAACCGCGGGCACGGCTTTCGAAAGATTAAACCCTGCAGGGGTGTCCCAACTTAGCCCATGACAAGCTCATGATTTTCGGAGAAAATCCTCCATCTCGGAACATCCGATCAAACTCAGGATCCCGGTGCACAAGCCATTTCAACAATGGTAAAACAAGTCCAGCAAGACCTCCTGACATGCCGACACCCTGATAGTAGCCGCGCGTATCTTGTCTCAGGCCAGGAAAAATGATCTACGCGTACAGGTGCCAATGAAAATAACGCAGGTTGCCCCGGGGCGGCCCCGCACAGTGCTCTAGTTTGGGACCAACACCATCAGCACTACCCCCTGTATTATGTCAAAAGAATCCTCTGCGACGCAACCCCCTATGCCAATTAATTTATTATCACGTTTATTATGCTGGAAAAATGTTAAAACCAATGTTCGGCCTTGCTGGAAGAGTTTTATTCAAAGCGAACTGTCAAGGGGGGCCCATAAACCCCAACCGTGTTAGGAACGCAAAATCAAGGAACATAACACCGGTATGACCGAAACTAGGGCAGCATGAGTGGAACAAACACAAGGCAAAAGGCCGAGCCTTCCACCCATTGCCAAGTATGTATGTGCATTAATTAAATAAGAAATATTGTGATATTCCAAGATATCCATGACATCCATGTCCCAACAAGGAACAACCTGCAACTAGCAACGCAATAAGAGGCACTGAGCAAAGCGGTAACATAGCCAAACAACGGTTTGTTGGGATGGTGGAAAAGGTTAGAGGCTTATCATGGCAATTTGGGAGGCTTGATAAACATGTGGTAGGTAGCGCGACATAGCGATAGCATCGAGACAACTAGCAAAGAAAAGATAGTAGTGGTATCTAGGGTAACGATCATCTTGCTTGAAATCCTGCTAGGAAGAAGACCGAATCCATGAAGAATTAGATGAACCAATGTAGTCGAATGGATCCTGACAATCGCAACATAACCGGAACTTTTGAGAAGAAGCACAACCAGAAAGAAGCAAACAATATTGTAAACAACAAAGCTTAAACATAGCATGTGCACAATCAAGTATGATGCATGTCCAGTTTAATGAGGCATGGCATGGTAAATTTCAACAAATGATACTACAAATTAAGTGGAGTTCAATATGCAATGGGTTGCATATTGACGAAACACCATAGTCAAGTTATTTAGTTCTCTCCCATTTATGTACCCAAGAATATTAAATGTTGAGAAACATGAAAAGAGGTGAAGCATAAGTAAACTAATTCTTTATACAAGTTTAAATGAGGCCGGAAACAAAAAACAACAATTCCGAAAAATCCTCATATGCATATTTCGAATTTGGTAAAGTTCTTCCCTATACACAATTTTAGAGTTGTTAAACATGCAACGTAATTTCACCACGCTAATCTATGCATTTTTCTACCCCATTTACATATAAAGTTTATTTAATTCAGAGCTATGATTATTTAGTTATGAAATAAACAATTTTAACATGTCATTTAGCAAATTAAATGGAAACAACGTTTCAAACATTTCAAACATGGATGAAAGTAGCATGTTGTGAAACTAGAAGAAATTCTAAGCATTTTACATGTTTACATCATTTTAATCCAATGCACGGTTATCAGGTTATTATATGCATGAAGTCTAGGGATTTTTTTGTAAAATCATGAACTATGGAAATTAGCTAAATCCATCCAGGAAAAAAAACACGAATTGGGCCGAATAAGAGCATAGTGGGCTAGGGGTTCTCACCATGGGCCAAGGACAGTATCGAGGCGAGGGAGGAGGCACTTGGCCACGCGATGCAGGCGGGGAGCGGTCAATCGGAGCGGGACTTGCCGCTGGCCAAGCGGGTGCTGGGCGCGGCTTCGGTCGCTCGCAGACGAAGACGAGGCAAGAGGTCGCGCAAGGTTCACCGGGAAGACGGCAGCAGGTGGCGGACTAGACGCGCGGATCCCGGATCAGGGCACGAATGAGGCTGCGAGGCGGCGGCGGTGGACTTGGCGAAGCAGGGGAGGTCCGGGACAAGCGGGACGCATCCGCCGACAGCGGGCTTTGCAGCGGCAGCAGTGGGGCATGGCACCATGGCACAGGGGCATTAGCGGAATGGGGTCACGCCGGGGAAGATCAGGGGCACCGCGAGCGGCGTTCTCGTTGAGGTCCTCTCTAACAACCCGGATGTAACTTGCCATATTTGTAACTCCAACTCTTGCCAATTTCGGCTTTAAGTTATGAGATTCCCTTCATGGTTGAGTTTTTGTCTTTGTTTTACTTTTTGTTCATGTCATGCTTTTCATATCATGTCATCATGTGCATCGCATTTGCATACGTGTTCGTCTCATGCATCCGAGCATTTTCCCGTTGTCCGTTTCACAATCCGACACACCCACGTGCACCGGCGCACCCCGCTTGTCTCTTTTCGTGAGCGGGTGTTATGCTTTCTCGGAATGTACCGAGATTTTCCAAGTGGCCTTGGTACACCACCGGTAGACCGCCTGTCAAATTTTGTTCCATTTGGAGGCCGTTTGATGCTCCAACGGTTAACGGGGTAACCGAAAAAGCCTCTTGTGTGTTGCAGCCCAAAACCCCTCCGAAATGGCCCAATAACCCATCTAAACCATCTCCATGTCCCCCGTCATCAGATCACGACCGTGTGGGCGAAAACCGCACCCCATTTGGACACTCCAAACTCCACCTACCTATATATATGCCCCCTTCCAAATTTCGCAGTCTAAAACCCTAGCAACCGCTCCCCTTTGCCGCCGAAAACGTCCGGAGGAGCCGGACGAATCCGCACCGCCGCCCGCAGCCTATCCCCGCTCGCCACGTGGCTCCGCCACCGCGCGACGCCGCCGGCTCACCCGGCCCGCGCGGCACCGCCCGACCGCATCTCCGCCGCCGCCCGTCCTCTCCGCACCGGCGGCCGCCTCTGTCGACGTCCGCCGGCGCCACCCCGACCCTGCCCTCTCGCCACCCGAACCGGCTGCCGCCTTTGCCGATCTCCTCTGCCAACCATCGCTCGCCGTCGCGCGCACCGTCCCGCGTCGCCGGCCGAGCTCCTCCGCTGCCCCGAGCTCCGGCAACCCCAGATCCGCCAGCCTCCCTCCTTCCTCGAGCTCCAGCTGCCGCGTTCCACCGTCCCGGCGAAGTTCCGGCCATCCTCGGTTCACGTGCCACTGAAACCCTAGATCTGGGCAAGGTCAATTTCGTCTAAGTCCCTTTCCCACTAATATTTTTATGCCATGTTCATCGCATCACATCTCGATGACTGTGGCTCCAAATCATGCATATGATATGTCAAATTGTTCGTCTCATTGAGCTCTTCACGGTAGAAGCATTTCCATGCATGATACTTCCCATTATGATGCCTTTTTCGTTGATGCAAGAGTGCTATAAAATGTTAACTGCTGGTACTTATCAGTTTATGAGGTTTTGTCATTTTTTTTGCATTGGATGTGTGCATCATACGAGCTTGAGGTCTACATGTGTCTTTAACTAAATCATGCCATATTTACAGAGGTTCTTGTCTTGTATTTGTGTGATATATGTGGTGACTAGCACAAGCATGCAAACTAGGCTTCGTGATGTTGCTGTTTTCAGGGACTTTCCTGCTGTTATTTTGATGCCATGTGAACTTGATGCTACAGTGAAATCCATGATTATTTTGGGATACTTCAGTAAGGATGTTTTGAAGATGTGGTCATGATCTACCCATACATGCCCCTGTTTGGAATTATGGACTGCTCTAGAAAGTTATTTGCTTGCTCTACTTTTGCTATAAAATGTTCCTGGCAGAATGTTAACATGTTAATCAATTTTGCCACGTTTGTTGCTAGTGATCCATGCATCCTATTAACATGATCTTTCCATGGTTAGCTTCATGAACATGTTATATTGCTATTGTTATGCTTATATTGTCATTAAATGCTTTTGGTGAGTTGTTCCAGCTTGCAAAGTTGCTACCATAATTCTGTTTATGCCATGCTCTGTTTTTCTTCTATGTCTGAAACTATTAATAAAACTTGCTATGTTTACATGGGTGCCATCATATCTTGTGTGCCTTTTTGGCTCATGTTCACTAAGGGAATTTTGTTCTGTGCATTTAGTAGAATCATGTCATGCCTTTATTTGGTATGATATGATCCTGTAGCATGTTGATATCTTTTGCACTTTTTCCATGCTTGTTTGAACCTATTATATTGTGATTTAGCCGTAGCTCAGTGTTCATGTTTTGTCAAGCATGTCTTTTACATCACTGCCATGTGCCTTATTGATATGTTGGAGTGCAGTAGCTTAGTTTCTTGTTGCATTCTAAGTGCCATCGTGCTGTTAATCGTAGTTTTGCGACATCCTTGTTTTGCTTGCCATTTGCAAATCGTGCATCCGTTTCCGGTGATCTTTATATCAATTTCAACCGAAATCATCTCATATTTCCAACGGCATACATGGTTTGCCAAGTTGATGCCTTGAGCATTCTTTCCCTTTCGGAGCACGCATATGCATTGCATATCATGTCTTGCATACCATGCCATGTATTGCATCATGTTGCTTATGCATTGCATCGTGATTGATTGTTGTTCCTTTTGCTTGTGTTCTTGCCTTGGGTAGAGCCGGGAGATGAGTACGTGACCGAGGAACCTGTTGACTACGCTTACGAGGATCAAGTTTTAGACAACTTTGAGAACTTTGCATGCAAGATGAACAAACCCTCGAAATCACTTCTATCTTTGCTTGCTAGTTGTTCGTTCTATCGCTATGTCGCGCTACCTACCACTTTCTATATCATGCCTCCCACATTACCATGTCAAGCCTCTAACCACCGTCCTAGCAAACCGTTGTTTGGCTATGTTACCGCTTTTGCTCAGCGCTTCTCATAGCATTGTTAGTTGCAGGTGAAGATGAAGCTTGTTCTATGTTGGAACATGGATTTGTTGGGATATCATTATTATCTCTTATTTACTTTAATGCATCTATATACTTGGTAAAGGGTGGAAGGCTCGGCCTTATGCCTGGAGTTTTGTTCCACTCTTGCCGCCCTAGTTTCTGTCATACCAGTGTTATGTTCCTTGGTTTTGCGTTCCTTACGCGGTTGGGTGTTATGGGAACTCCTTGACAGTTCGCTTTGAATAAAACTCCTCCAGCAAGGCCCATCCTTGATTTTAACATTTGCCACCTAAGCCTTTTTCCTTTGGGTTTCGCGGACTCAAGGGTCATCTTTGTTTTAAACCCCTGGGCCATTGCTCCTCTAAGTGTTGGTCCAAACTGGGCGATGTCCGGCGCCCGCTGGGCAACCAGGGTCTATGCCAACCCGACGTCTGGACCATCCGGTGTGCCCTGAGAACGAGATACGTGCGACTCCTATCGGGATTTTTCGGCACATCGGGCAGCTTTGCTGGTCTTATTTTACCATTGTCAAAATGACTTGTAACCGGGATTCCGAGACTGATCGGGTCTTTCCGGGAGAAGGAATATCCTTCGTTGACCGTGAGAGCTTGTAATGGGCTAAGTTGGGACACCCCTGCAGGGTATAAAATTTCAAGACCCGTGCCCCGGTTATGTGGCAGATGGGAATTTGTTAATATCCAGTTGTAGAGAACTTGACACTTAACTTAATTAAAATGAATCAACTGCGTGTGTAGCCGTGATGGTCTCTTTTCGGCGGAGTCCGGGAAGAGAACACGGTCTTGTGTTATACTTGAACGTATGTAGTTTCAGGATCACTTCTTGATCACTTATAGCTTTTCGACCGTGCGTTGCTTCTCTTCTCGCTCTTATTTGCGTATGATAGACACCATATATGCTTAGTGCTTGCTGCAGATCCACCTCACTACCTTCTCCTACCCATAAGCTTAAATAGTCTTGATCTCGCGGGTATGAGATTGCTGAGTCCTCGTGACTCACGGATACTTCCAAACAGTTGCAGGTGCCGATGATGCCAGTGCAGGCGATGCTACCGAACTCAAGTGGGAGTTCGACATGGATTTGGGTCGTTACTATGTTTCGTTTCCTGATGATCACTAGTAGAGCCCAGTTGGGACGATCGGGGATCTAGCATTTGGGGTTGTCTTCCTTTATTTTGGTTCTGTAGTCGGACCTCTGATTGTACCTTGGATGATGTATGGATTATTTATGTATTGTGTGAAGTGGCGATTGTAAGCCAACTCTTTATCCCTTTCTTATTCAGTACTTGGGATTGTGTGAAGATTACCCCTCTTGCGACAAACCTACCATGAGACTATGCATCTAATTCGTGCCCTGACACGTGGGAGATATAGCGCATTGTGGGTGTTACAAGTTGGTAATCAGAGCCATCCCCGACTTAGGAGCCCCCAGCTTGATCGAATCGCTGACGTTGTTGAGTCTAGAACAAAATGTTTTGCTCCTTAGGATTATATATATCGAAGAGTAGGATTCTTTTACTCCTCAGTCCCTTCATCGCTCTGGTGAGGCCTCCTGACATAGAAGTTTTGACTCTTCTCTCCTCAAATTTCACCCAAAAAATTAGGATCATGCGGGTATCTTGAAATCGTTCCGATAGTCTTGTGACGAGAACATTGTTCTTGGTGCCTCCTGACATTTAGGGGTTGTGGCAGTGTCCCGGGGAGTTGAGCTCTGAGGTGTTGTCATCACAAATTTATCGCTGCAGTTCTAGAATACATGAATTCGCCGACATCGAGAATCTCTTTTATGCAGTTGTTGGTGAGATAACCTCGACTCCACCCAGTACTGGGGCGGGAGTTCGGGAGTATTGCCATAACTCATATAACGGATGCTTTTCGAAGGTGGAGGTACATGATTTCCGAAGGTTTCTTGGTTATGTGTTGAAGGATGGATACAGCTGGATGTAGGAATTGTTAGTTTTGGTGAGATATTATGCTTCCCATGTATCCCCAACACCTGATTGCATAACCCGAAAGTTTCGGGAGTTTTATAGGTGAGAATTCAAGTAGCTCTAGTATTTCTTCCCGCAGATATTTGGTTTGTGATTGGGTAATCCTTACCACTTATTTCTTCATATTGTACCTTGTTGCTTTATTCATCTACCTTTATCTAAGTGGCTTCTCAACCTAATGAACGTGTGATGATTTACATTGGAATTCATTCATTCATCCTTGTTCGAATGATTTTTGTGAAGACTTTATGTTGCAATTTCGATCCATTGATTCAACTTGAATATCTGTCTACCAAGATTCTAACGGATGTCACCCTCTTCAGGATGGCTCCTCCAACGTGTCAGAATCCAGACCGCAATGCTAGGGAATAGTCGAACCCTCCGCCACCACCTCCACCTCCGGAGGGATGGCAAACTGTCATGGCAGCCACCAACGCCAACACTCAGATTCTTATGCAACTCTTGGAAGAGCGCAACCAAGGAAATCAAGGCCAAGGCACACAATCAACCTCAGTTTGCTACCCTCAACCAGTTCCTCGCAAACCAGTCGAAGTCCTTCAACAAGTGTGCCGAGGCCACAGACGCCGACGATTGGCTCGTGGATATCTGCAAAAGTTTTGAATGCAACAATGTCAGGCCTGAGGACTTTGTCAAGTTTGCTTCGTTTCAACTCAAGGACCAAGCTGCTGAGTGGTTTCAACAATATAGAGATTCCATAGGAGGTCGTGTGATTACCTGGGATGATTTCCGCCGAGACTTCAAATCTCATTACATCCCACCAAGTGTTGCTGAGAGCAAGCGTAAGGAGTTCCGCAATCTCAAGCAAGGCAGCATGTCCGTGTACCAATACAATATCCAGTTTCAGAAACTTGCTCGCTTCGCTAAACAAGACATTCCTGACGAAAAGAGTATGATCTATCAATTTAGAGGTGGCCTCAGAGAAGATCTGCAGTTAGCTTTCGTGCTTCTTGAGCCAACCAAGTTCGATCAATTCTATAACATGGCAATAAAGCAAGAAGCTGCTCCGCTCCAGTGTGAGGCATCTAAGAAGAGAGTCAGGGATGTAGTTAAATATTCTTCTTCATCACAAGTGGAAGCTAAGCAACATAAGTTCTGGTTGCCTCCTCCTCCTCCAGTTCGCCAGTCCTACCAGCAGAAGAGCAAAGGTGGCAATAGATCTTCCCCCCCACCCAACCCAGGCTATCAGAACAAAGCTCAGTCTCAAACTCCAAGGTCAAGTACTCCTTATCATCGCCCGCTCTCAGAGGTTACTTGCAACAAGTGTCAGCAGAAAGGGCACTATGCAAACAAGTGCTTCAACCAAGGGCGCCTTCCGCCTCGTCCTCCTCTGAGATCTTCCAGCAATGTAGTGGTCAAGCATAATTCCAAGTCGGCAAAGGTGAACATGATGAACGCAGCTCAGGCAGAGGATTGTTTAGAAGTGATCATGGGTAACCTTCCTGTTAATGACTTTCCTGCAAAAGTCTTATTTGATACTGGTGCATCGCGTTGTTTTATTTCAAGGCCTTTTGCATCGAAGCATGAGTTGGTTTTCCAAGATTTGCCTAGACAGTTGTCAGTTGTCTCTCCGGGTAAATTCATGAATGCAAGCTCCTTGGTTCCGGATGTCTCTATCAAAGATGGGAAACTATAAATTTCTGTCTTCTCCAATTGTTCTTGGTGACTCGGATATTGATCTAATTCTCAGGATGGACTGGCTTTCTAAGCACAAGGCTCAGCTTGATTGTGCTGCCAGGCAGATTCAATTGACACACTCTTCTAAGGATGTGATCATCTATGCCGCTCGTGACGAAACCATTCGACTATTTTATCTCAATGAGAAGGGCGAGTTGAATGCCATCTCTCAAATTCCAGTCGTTTGTGAATATCAAGACGTCTTTCTAGAAGAGCTTCCGGGAATGCCTCCTCACCGGCCAGTAGAATTTGCTATCGATCTTGAGCCTTGCACGGAACCTGTTTGCAAGCGTCCTTATAAGCTTGGACTAGAGGAGTTGAAGAAACAATTCGATGAACAAGAGCGTATGGGTCTGATCAGATTTAGTTCATCTCCATGGGGTTGTGGTGTTCTTTTTGTCTAGAAGAAGGATGGAATGGAACGACTCTGCGTCGACTACCGTCCATTGAACAAGAAGACAATAAAGAACAAGTATCCACTTCCCAACATCAATGAGCTTTTCGAGCAACTTAAAGGTGCTAAAGTATTCTCCAAGCTTGACCTCCGTATGAGTTATCATCAGATTTGCATTCCTGAACAAGATATCCCCAAGACAGCATTCAGAACAAGCTATGGTTCTTATGAATATACTGTCATGTCTTTCGGCCTTGTCAATGCTCCTCCAATGTTCTCTCACATGATGAACTTCTTATTCAACCCTTACACAAATGATTTCATCTTGGTGTATCTCGATGATATCTAGGTCTTTTCCAAGAATAAGGAGGATCATGCCAAGCATTTGATATTGGTGCTTGACAAACTGAGAGAGCATCAATTATATGCGAAGTTTCCAATTGTGAGTTCTGGCTTGACGAAGTTCTTTACCTTGGTCATATCATCTCCTCCAAGGGCATCATTGTTAATCATGAGAAGGTGTCTGCAATTGTGAATTGGGAGCCTCCTCAAAATGTCAAGCAGCTCCACAGTTTTCTTGGGCTTGCAAGCTATTGTCGAAGATTCATTGAGAATTTCTCTAAGATTATAAAGACTCTTTCCAACCTCCTCCAGAAGCATGTCAAGTATGTCTGGACGCCTGAGTGTGACGTTGCTTTCAACACCCTCAAAGAGAAGCTGGTCACAGCTCCTGTCTTGACTCCTCCTTACGAATCCAAGACATTCGAAGTTTTCTGTGATGCTTCCTTGCAAGGTCTCGGTGCTGTGTTAATGCAGGAGAAGAAAGTTGTGTCTTATACCTCTTGCCAGTTGAAGCCCAATGAAAGTAAATACCCCACTCACGATCTTGAGTTGGCGGCAGTTGTACATGCATTATTAACGTGGAGACATCTCTTGTTGGGAAGGAAAGTGGACATCTTCACAGATCATAAGAGCCTCAAGTACATCTTCACTCAACCTAACCTCAACCTCAGGCAGACTCGATGGGTCTAAATGATTCAAGTATACAATCCGAGTATTGAATATACTCCAAGCAAGGCCAATCTCATTGCAGATGCTTTGAGCAGGAAGGCTTACTGCAACAGCTTAATTCTCAAGCCCTTCCAACCGGACCTTTGTGAAGCTTTCCGCAAACTGAACCTCCAAGTTGTTCCTCAAGGCTTTCTTGCCAATATCCAAGTCTCTCCTACTTTGGAAGATCAAATTCATGAGGCACAACTTCTTGATACCATGGTGAAGAAGGTGAAAAATGGGATTGCCAAGAGCAAACCCAAATACAAGTGCTATCGCATTGATGACAAAGACACTCTATTCTTCGAGGACCGGATTGTGGTTCCTAAAGGTGATCTAAGGAAAGTCATTATGAACGAGGCGCACAATTCCCTTCTATCCATTTATCCTGGAAGTACGAAGATGTACCATGACCACAAGCAGTCGTATTGGTGGACTCGAATGAAGTGAGAGATTTCTCAATTCGTGAATGAATGTGATGTCTGCTGAAGGGTGAAAGCATAACACCAATGACCAGCTTGTCTCCTCCAACCTCTTGCTATTCTAGAATGGAAGTTTGAACATATTGAAATGGACTTCGTCACTATATTTCCTTAGTCCAAGTGTGGAAATGATGCAATCTTCGTTGTCATTGACAAGCTTACTAAAGTGTCTCATTTCCTTCCAAATAAAGAATCTATCACAGGAGCTCCGCTGGCAGAGCTATACACCTCTAGGATTGTCTCCTTGCACGACATTCCGCAATTGATATCTTGAGATCATGGAAGCATTTTCACCTCCAAGTTTCGGGACTCCTTCCAGAAGGCCATGGGCACCAACATTCGCTTCAGCAAAGCTTTCCATCCTCAAACTAGGGGCCAAGTCGAGCGAGTCATTCAAATCCTTGAAGATATGCTCAGGGCTTGTGTTATTTCCTTCGGTATGAAGTGGAAAGATTGTCTTCCATATCCCGAGTTCTCGTACAACAACAGCTTCCAAGTGAGTCCGGGCTAGGCCCCATTCAAAATTCTCTACGGCAGAAAGTGTCATACTCCTCTCAATTGGTCAGAGACTTATGAACGCCAACTTCTTGGCAATGACTTAATCACATAAGATGAAGAAATGTGTAAAGTCATCCGTGAAAATCTAAAAGCCGCGCAATCACACTAGAAGAGTTACTGTGATAGCAAGCACTGTGACTTGGCTTTCGAGATCAGAGACCATGTCTACCTCCGTGTCTCTCCAATGAAAGGTACACGTCGCTTCGGTACCAAATGGAAGCTTGCCCCTAGATACATGGGTCCTTTCAAGATCATTGGGAAAAGAGGCGACCTTGCCTATCAACTTGAGCTTCCGTCCAACTTCGCAAACGTGCACGATGTATTTCACATGTCACATCTTCTTAATCTTCAAGACTCCTGAGCGCACCATCAACTTCGAAGATATTGATCTCCAAGAAGATATGTCTTATCATGAGCATCTAAAAGTGCAACTATCCCCGGTGGTTTTGGTAATTCCTAACAACATATAACTGATTGAGCTACTGCTACTTGAATATAAATATTTTAGGAAAAGCTAAATGATTGGCATGGCATGGATTAGAAAGTGGATCCCTCAAAATGCTCAGGACAAAGGATTGGCTCAAGCTCAAAGCTCAAGACTCTACATTTTTTTATTTTAAGTGATCCAAGATCACATTGAGTCGATAGGAAAAGCCAATACTATCAAGAGGGGGTGAGGTGTTGCTTAATGAGTTTCTTGCTCAAAGTGCTTAGTGATATGCTCCAAAAACCCTCAACTACTTTATCACATCCACATATGTCCCAAACCAAAAGTCAAACTCGGCCCCACCGAAACTGTCTATCCAGAGCCACCGAGTTTAGTTGACATAGCCACTGCCAGAAACCCTAGTCTTTTCGGTCTTACCGATAGGGATCTCGGTCTCATCAAGATGGGATTGCAAACTCTCTGTTTCCCTTCGTAACGTTTCGGTCAAACCGAGATGAGCGATCGGTCCAACCGAGATTGCAATGCAAACTCTCTGTTTCCCTTTCATAACGTTTCGGTTCTACCGATAGAGCGAATCGGTCCCACCGAGTTTGCCAGAACAACACTCTCGTTAGTCTATTACCAAAATTGGTCTCATCGAGTTTGTGTAATCAGTCTCACTGAGATTACGTTATGCCCTAACCCTAATGATATCGGTCCCACCGAAAAGCCTAACGGTCACATTATGAACTAAATCGGTCTGACCAAGTTGTATAATTCGGTCGCATCGAGTTTGGTGATTTGTGTATAACGGTTAGATTTTGTGTGGAGGCTATATATACTCCTGCACCCACTCTTCATTCGTTGAGAGAGCCATCAGAACATGCCTACACTTCCAACATACATTTTCTGAGAGAGAACCACCTACACTTGTGTTGAGGTCAAGATACTTCAGTCCAACCACATAAGTCTTGATCTCTAGCCTTCCCCAAGTTGCTTTCCACTCAAATCATCTTTCCACCAAATCCTATCCTATGAGAGAGAGTTTAGTGTTGGGGACACTGCCATTTGAAGCACAAGAGCAAGGAGTTCATCATCAACACACCATTTGTTACCTCTTCGAGAGTGGTGTCTCCTAGATTGATTAGGTGTCACTTGGGAGCCTCCGTCAAGATTGTGGAGTTGAACCAAGGAGATTGTACGGGCAAGGAGATCACCTACTTCGTGAAGATCTACCCTAGTGAGGCAAGTCCTTCGTGTGCGATGGCCATGGTGGGATAGACAAGGTTGCTTCTTTGTGGCCCCTTCGTGGGTGGAGCCCTCTGTGGACCCACGCAACCGTTACCCTTCATGGGTTGAAGTCTCCATCAACGTGGATGTATGATAGCACCACCTATCGGAACCACGCCAAAAATCTTCGTGTCTACATTGCATTTGCTCCCTCTAAACTCCTCCCTTTACCTTCATATGCAATTGTTTTACATTCCGCTGCTATTCTTAGAATTGCATGTGTAGGTTGTTTGCTTGACTTGTGCTAAGTTGCTAAAATCTACCAGGAATTAAAATTGGGAAAAGGCTAGATTTTTATTTGGTCAAGTAGTCTAGTCACCCCCTCTAGACTTACTGTTGATCCTACAAGTGGTATCAGCGCTTTCGTCTCCATTTGCTTTGATTTCCATAGATTTTGGTGGTCATATCCTTGGTTTCACAACCTAGGAGAGTATGGCATCTAGCGAGGTAAATTACCACCGTAGAGGTCCTTACTTTGATGGTACTAATTTTGCTAGTTGGAAGTATAAGATGAAAATGCATATTCTTGGACATAACCCTGCCGTTTGGGCTATTGTGTGTATTGGCTTGCAAGGTGAACTCTTTGATGGGATAGAACCGAACCGTGAAGCTACCGTGGAAGAGTTAAAGATGCGGCAATACAATAATCAAGCTTGTGATATTCTCTTCAACAGATTGTGCCCTGAAGAATTCAACAAAATCAGCCGTCTTGAGAATGCAAAGGAAATCTGGGATACTTTGATTGATATGGACGAAGGTACTGACTCCATCAAGGAATCCAAATTGGATGTGCTTCAAAGCCAACTTGACAAGTTCAAAATGAAGGATGGTGAAGGTGTCGCTGAAATGTACTCTAGGCTTGCTCTCATTACAAATGAGATTGCTGGCTTAGGAAGTGAAGAGATGACCGATAGATTCATCATCAAGAAGATCCTAAGAGCCTTGGGTGGAAAATATGATACCGTGTGCACATTGGTCCAAATGATGCCTAACCACAAAGATCTCAAGCCAACGGAAGTCGTTGGAAGAATTGTCGCTCATGGGATGTCACTCAAGGATAAGGAAGAGCTCCACAACAAGTCAAGTGGTTCTTACAAAGCCTCATGTGATGCCCCCACGTCATCAAATGAGAAGCAAACCTTCCATGAAGAATTGAGCCTAATGGTGAAGAACTTCAACAAGTTCCACAAGAATAGAAGCAAGGAAAGAAGTTCTAAGTCAAGGTCCTAAAATGACAAAAGATCTTCTAGTCGTGATCGTAACTCCTACAATTGTGGAAGACCCGGACACTATTCAAATGAGTGTATGGCTCCTTACAAAACACGAGAAGATTCTCCCAAAAGAAGAAGTAGGAGAGAAGAATCACCGCCAAAGAGAGAGAAGGAGTAGAGATGATCGTTATGAACGAAGACCCTGTCGGAGAAGCCAGGATTTGGAGAGGAAGGACAAATCTTCAAAGAGCTACACAAAAAGAAGACATCAAGCTCATGTTGGTGAATGGGTATCCGGCTCCGACTCCGATAGTCACTCCGAAAGAAACTATCACTCCGACTCCGAATATACTCAAGATGAAGGTGTTGCCGGTCTAGCACTTGTGTCAACCAACTCCTACGACATATTTGAGTCACCAAATGAACGAAGTGGAAGATTTCTTTAGTGATGAAGATGACTTTCTAGGTGATGATGATTTACATGTTGACAATTCCAATGATGAAAACTATGATGAACTTGCTATTAATCATGCTAATCAAGACAAAACGAATAATGATGATAAGAAGGAGATTGAGCGTCTAACTAAAGAGCTAAACACTCTTAAGTTAGCTCATGAAACTACCTTGGAAAATCATCGAGAGCTCTTAAAGACACATGAGATGCTACGCTTTGACAAGCTCAACCTTGAGCAAGAGCATGAGTTCTTAAAGGCGATCAATGATGATCTTCGGAAGAAAAGTTCTTCTTACATTGCCAAGTGTTTACTTTTGTCTACTTACATGCCACAAGTTAAATCTAGCAACAAGAGTAAGAAAGATTCTTCTTCTAGTAGTAACAATAATCATGCTAAACTCAATGATGTTGCTTCTAGTAGTTCTCTAGATTCCAGTAATGATTCTCTTAGCCAAGTTACTCTTGAGCAAGAAAATAGCTTATTGATGGGAATTATAGAGAAAGGTGTTTACAAGAGCCTTGCCGGAAGTAAGCAATTTGAGGAAATTGTATGCAAGCAAGGAAGACACAGGAAGGATCAAGGTGTTGGTTTTGAACGAAAGTTCAATGCCAATGGAGTTGAGTGGGAAGAAGATCAATACCCCAAGACCAAGTTTGTTCGTCAACAAGAGAAGTATGATCCTACTTCTTTAGAAGGAACACAAGCTCAAGATGATCTTCGACCACAAAACCACAAGCTAAAAGGCAAGGACAAGCTTCAAGAGGAGATTGATGCATTTGAAGAAGCTCCCAAAGCCTTGGTCAAGTGGGTTCCCAAGACTACATCAAGCTCTACTTCATCAAGTACGACTACAACTCCAAGGATTCCCATCAAGATGGTGTGGATCCCGAAGAAGAAGAACTAGAGAGTTCTTGAGGGTGACTCCGCCAACACACTTCACTCATATCATTTTGGCGAGGACAAGTTCAAACAACTTCCATATCTTGCACTAGTTCAAGGAGTCACAAACCCTCTTGTTGGTAAGACAAGGGACAAGGTAACCTAATGCTTTCATGGAAATCATTCTATGTGAACATTACTCTATGTCTATGGATATCCTTGTTTGTTCCTTGTGGGACTAACCCGTGTAGGTATTGAAAGTGCAACTCACTCCAAAGGATTGCCCCAAAGGATCTACATCAACATCGAGCACCGACATCTTCAAAACCTACATGAAGTCATCATCGACAAAACCCAAGGTTAGTTCATCCCTCTCAGGGGGATATCACATCTAGGGGGAGCTTTACTCCAATCAATTGAGCTAAAGCAACTCTAATGGTGTGAACACAACAATGCTTTATGTAAAAGTGGAAACCCCACTTGCGCTTAACGATGAGTATGACCTACGATCAAATGTTCTCATTTGACTCCTAAGTCAATATACTCATATATAGATGACCTAGTCATTGCCAAATTGCTTGATAGATGCTAGACTGTTTGTGCATGCTTTGTCACATATTTCGTTTGCCATCTTATTGTGTGAGCATGTTGGATGCATATTTTATTCATTCAAGGACATCCATTTGTTGCTTTGATTGTTTGACTTTTTCTCTTCTGCCAAATGGATGTACAAGAATGCCTAAGAACTCCCTCTAGCTATCTATGCTTTCCTCGTCTCAAACTCTATTCATACTACATCACAAAGTTTGATCAAGTCAGATTCGAACCACTCTGTGTGAGGAGCACTCGGAGTCCCTGATTCGTCATAGACTTAAACTTCCAAAACCTCTTTGTGCATTTCGGTATGACCGAGTCATCCATTTTGGTCACACCGAGACCACTAAGTTGATTTAGGTTTTCAATCTCGGTGCAACCGATTAGAACGTTTTGGTCACACCAAGTTGCAGTAATCGCTTGAAGTTCTGCATCTCGGTGCCACCGAGTCATTCCACTCGGTCACACCGATAGGGTTAGGTTATATATACTGACGGGTCAAATTTTGGAAAAATTTCAGAAACCCCTCACCCCGGCGTAACCTACTCTGCCTCTTCTGGTCTCCGGATCATCCTCTCTCCGCTAGCAACCTCCCACCGCTGGTCTCCGTCGCCGTCAATGGGAATATGCTCCACCGTTGCCGCCGTAGCGAACACTCGCCGCTCTAGGGTAAGTGTTCGACCCCTTGTGCTGTCTTCTTCATTCCGATTCCCAGCACAATGACAATGCCATGTTTGTTGCCACGATTGAGATTGATTCATCCAGCTAAAACTCCCTCAGGTCTAGATTGATTCAAAAATTTTAGGGTTAGATCTCCGTAGAACTCATCTCGGACCGACCGAACCGTAGAAATCGGTCTCACCGATTCGGCCTTGGCCATTGCACATGCCCTTTTTTGGTCTGACCGAAACATGCAAATCGGTGTGACTGAGTTCAAGATTCTATGAAACCCTAGTAATCGCGGTGCCACCGAATGGTGACTCCGCCCTACCGAGTCCACTAGTTTAGGTTCAAAGTGTTGTGTTGGTATCATCGAGTTGGTTAATTTGGTAGCTCCGAGATCACTTCTGTAGAGAACTAAAACTAAGCTTTTTGACTCAATTATTTTGAAAAACCTATGTACTTTGTGATGCTTATCTACTCTACCTCATCTACAACCTATTCACAGGGCCTGCTGACAGTTTGCCTGCAAGATGTCTGACCAAAGTGACAGCTAGAACAAATCTGAAGAACAGGTCCAGATGAGTGAGGGCACTAGTCCCTCCAGCTCTTCTGATGATGGAAGCAGGAGCACTCCAAGCAACTTACCTAAGGCAGCAACCAGATCCAGGAAAAAGAAAACCTCAGAATCCGAGGATGAAGATTATGTGGCCATTGAGGATGAGGCCACTTCAAGGAAAAAGGTGCTGAAAAAGGAGTATGGCTCAGCTGCTATAGTTAAGCCAGGGATGCATAAGAAGGCACCAGCAAAGAGAGTTCCTATGTCTAAGGCCAGAGCATCCACTGCTGAATCCTCCCAGCCAACTAAAGAGGCAGTTGGAGAAGGGAAGAAAAGGAAGCAAAGGGTCAAGAAGACCACTACCAAAGTGCTTGGCAGATCATCCATACCGAGAGGTTCAGATGAAGAGGATGAGGATGCTGCACCAGCTCCTAAGGCTCAGAAGCTTATGGGAATGCAATCAAGTCAGGGGTTGCTCCATCTAAGCCCAAACCTGCTCCCAAAGCTGCTGCTAAGAAACCTCCAAAACTATAACGCCCTCGATGCGGCTATATCTCCCACGTGTCGAAGCACGACTTAGAGGCATAACCGCATTAAAAGCAATGTCGCAAGTGAGGTAATCTTCACACAACCCATGTAATACATAAGGGAAAGAGATACATAGTTGGCTTACAATCGCCACTTCACACAATTACATGAATAAGCATTACATCAACCAGTTACAATCAAGGCCCAACTACGGAGCCAAAATAAAAGAAGAACCCCAAATGCGACACGGTCCCCGATCGACCCCAATTGGGCTCCACTACTGATCAACTAGAACGAAAACAACACAAAGGACAAGGTCTTCAACAAGCTCCTCCTTGAGCTTGGTTGCGTCAGATGCACAGACTCATTGGCACCTGCAAGCCGGTTTTGGAAGTATCTGTGAGTCACAGGGACTCAGCAATCTCGCACCCTCGCGATCAAGACTATTTAAGCTTATGGGTAAGGTAAAGGTATGAGGTGGAGCTGCAGCAAGCGACTAGCATATTTGGTGGCTAACCTATTCGCAAAAGAGAGCGAGAAGAGAAGGCAAAAGCACGGTCGAACAACTATGATCAAGAAGTGATCCTAGAACAACCTACGTCAAGCATAACTCCAACACCGTGTTCACTTCCCAGACCCCGCCGAGAAGAGACCATCACGGTAACACACGCGGTTGGTGCATTTTAATTAAGGTCAACTTCAGGTTTTCTACAACCGGACATTAACAAATTCCCATCTGCCCATAACGGCGGGCACGGCTTTCGAAAGTTCATAATCCCTGCAGGGGTTTCCCAACTTAGCCCATCACAAGCTCTCACGGTCAACAAAGGATATTCCTTCTAGCGGTAAGACCCGATCAGACTCGGTATCCCGGTTACAAGACATTTCGACAATGGTAAAACAAGACCAGCAAAACCACCTAGATGTGCCGACAAATCCCGATAGGAGCTGAACATATATCATTCTCAGGGCACACCGGATGAGCCAGACGTCGGGTGGGCCATCCCAGAGTTGCCCCTGGTAGCTCCGGACATCGCTCAGTTTGGACCAACACTCAGAGGAGCATTGGCCCGGGGGTTTAATAAAGATGACCCTTGGGCAGGCCTACCCAAGGGAAAGAAAAAGGCTAGGTGGCGAATGGTAAAACTAAGCAAACACCCATCAAGAATACATATCATAGAAGTTAGACATGGCAAGAACAACAACATGGCATGCACGGATCAACAGCAACGTCCTCGGCAAAATCGCTAACAAGTAGACAATCTGCCAGGAATTACGAAATAGCAAAAGTAGAGCTCGATTGACTCAAGCTAGTGTGCTCCATAAATGCAAACATAGACATGGATGGATAGAGAACCACAATATTAACAAATCATGCTTACTGATTATCCTCAAAAGAGGCACGGATCAGTAGGAAACAACATGAACATATGGCATATTGATAAAAACAGATCAAGGACTTAGAGAAATTCTAAGTCCCTGAAAACAGCATTAACGAATGCACTACTTTGCAAGCTTGTGCTAGTCACCACACATATCACAAAAATACATGGAAAGCACCTCTGTAAAGATGGCATGGCATATAACAAAACTCATGTAGAACTCAGGAGCATATCATGCACACATAAATCATGGCAAAAATGACAAATAGCTATTTGATGCAGCAGATCTGACAATTATCTCAAATAGCTCTCTTCCAACGGCATTTCTTGCATCAAGATGAGCTCAAATGAAAATGATGCAACGAGATGAAATTATGTGCTCTCGGAGACGAACATTTTGATATGCTACACGCATGAATCGGAGCTACGTATGCAAAGTTACAACATGATGAACATGGGCATTTGAAACTGGAAATCTTGGGGACTTAGTCATATCACCTCGCGGAAAAAGTCAACGGGCGGATGAGGTGGTGCGGGATGGCGAGATCCGGGATGCGGGGAGGCGTTTGGATGGCGGGGTTGGTGGATCTGGTCCACCCCGGTCCAGATCTGGCCTGATCGAACTCCGGCGAGGTGCTCCTCCGGTGAGCTCGTGCCGCGGCGGGGATCCGGAGGAGCGGGCGAGGCAGAGCTCCTCGCGGGCGGCGGCGCACGGGAAAACGGGGCGGCGGCGACTGAACGACACGGCGGTGCGGGGCCGCGCCGGCGAGGCAGCGAACGCCGGCGGGCGACGGAGTGGCGCCAAGCGGCGCGGCGAGGAGACGGGCGGCGGGGCAGCAGGCGCGCGAGCGCTTGGGCCCCTGCGCGGTTGGGGCGGGCCGGCCCTGGGTCGGGCGGGCCGCGGCGGCTGGTGGGAGGACGCCGGGACAGGTGGCGGCGCGAGGTTGGATGCGGCGGCAGGGTTGGTGACGTGGCGGCCTCTGGTTGGCCGGAGTGAGGTGGAGGCTGGACGCGTCCGGCGGGCGCGGACATGTCCGGCGGCGGAGTGGGAAGAAGCTAGGGTTTGGACCGCGCGAAAAATTCGTGGAGAGCCACATATTTATAGGTAGAGGGAGCTAGGAAGCTCCAAATGAGGTGCGGTTTTCGGCCACGCGATCGTGATCGAACGACCGAGATGATGGAGAGGTCTTAGTTGGGTTTTGGGCCACTTTGGAAGGGTGTTGGGCTGCAACACACACAAGGCCTTCTTGGTCCCTTGGTTAACCGTTGGAACATCAAACGAAATCCAAATGGTACGAAACTTGACAGGCGGTCTACCGGTAGTAAACCAAGGCCGCATGACAAGTCTCGGTCCAATCCGGAAATGTTTAACCCCCACACACACGAAAAGAGGTAGAAAGGGACACCGGGTGACATAGGACCGCCGGATTGCAAAACGGACAATGGGGAAGATGCTCGGATGCATGAAACGAACATGTATGCAAATGAAATGCACATGATGACATGATATGCAATGCATGACACGCAAGCAATGACAAGGCAACAACAGCGAATAACTAGAGGACACCTGGCACATCGGTCTCGGGGCGTTACAACACTCCACCACTACGAGAGGATCTCGTCCCGAGATCTAGAATGGCACCGGAGGAAAAAAACAGAAGAGAAAGAGAAGAGGTAAAGCTAAGTTGCTCCTTTGACAAACGGGTGAAACCAAAGAACCTTGAAAAGGTTAAGCCATTTCGAGAAAAGAATACAACGGAGATGAACGAAGTTGAAAACACTCCGTTAGGAAAGAGGAACAAGGAAGAACAAATTCGGACAGCACTCCGGTTGGAACGGAAGTCAAAAACTTGATAAAATGAAAATAACTTGAGCAAAAGGGAACAACACTCCGGTTAAAACGGTAAGCACGAAAAGAACATTATCTTTGATGAAACAAGATGATGGTTGAAGAAAGCATCATCACAATGCCTCCGGAGCAAAAGAATAGAAGATAGATAATTGCCATAGGAGAATTGAGAAGAAAATGCCAACTTCTGCCACAAAAGAGCTTGAAGAGGCATCTTTAGGGGAAGGGTGTAACGGAGTTGTTGGAACACCAACAACGAAAAGAATAAGCTTGATATGGTCTTATGGAGTACATCTCAAATTATGAGGTGACAACCTGCCACTCACGGGAAAAGAATTGGATTGGTATGAACAAGGAGACGAGGAACTTATTTCACCAGGAGGATAAAGAAGAACTTGGGTCCTTTGTAAGCACCATAATAGCAACAATCCTTAGGGAAAACTTTAGGTGAAATATAACCCAAGATAACTCCAATGAAGAGGTTGATGGATTTAAAATACCCCATTCTCGATAACTTGTGAAACATGAAACAAGAACTCAAATTATCAAGAATGACATAATACCATCTCCAATAATATGGTAGAAAGAATTGCACTCCTGATTGCAAGATGAAGAAACTTAAGCTTCTTAGAAAAGAATCTTGATGAATGCTTCGAGAAGGGAATAAATCCTTGATGAACCATCATGTATAGCCTCCATGAAGAAACTCCGGTAAGAAAAGAATAACAAGAAAAAGAAATTGAAAACACAAGGTGAACCCTTGTAATAATTTAGATGGATCTCCGTGATAATTAGAGCTTGGAACTACGGGAAAGAAAAGATAAAGCATCTCAAACTGACAATATGATATGATGAACCACTCTGGAAAAAAGAATTAATCACTTGGATGGAACAAGAATAAGAATTATGTTATGCGTATCCTTCAACAATTTAATTGCTGACAAGCAACGGATTTGGCATACTACTTATCCTCGTAGAAAGAATAAGAGAGATATAGCGCAAACTTGAGAAGGTCTTCAATGAACCACCGGTAGAATTTGAAAAGCACGAATGCATGGGTATGATACACGAAGGAAGAAAACTCTTGAACAAACCACCGTAAGAATTGAAAAAGAACAAATAAAACATAAAGAAACACCAGGAAGAATTAGCAAATACATGAAGATGATTGAGAGGATTTAGATACATGAGAACGAAGAGATCACGAGCCGATTAAAGATCACTTGAACGAAGCACCGGTAAAATTTGGAGAATGATAGCTGAAAACTGAGAATGAATAAATCTTAGATGATGAGCTCCGGATGAACAAGTTGAAAAGGCTCCTGAATTGCTCCGGATGGATAAAAAGAATTTTCACAATCAAACAATTACGAGAGGATGGCCTCAAATTAGAACCACGAATCTCTGAGAGAACGAATAAGATATGGAGGTAAAACTCTTCTTCGGTCTTCAAATGACGACGAGAAACACCACCAAGAATTATTAAGGCACACCGGAATGAAGAATGGAAAAGTTGAGCCAACGATGAAAAGAATTTGAAAGATCTTGGAGAAAAGCATTTGACTGATGAAAAATTCATTCTTACGTCAAACTTGGAAAAGAATTTGAGAGTAACGCCGGGAAAAGAGAAGAGTCAGGTAAGATCCTGGGAAAAGACCTGTGGGTTAGGGCCCACTCAAAAGATACACCGTTGAATGATTTAAAGAGAGAAAGCACCGGTTAAATAAAATGGCTTGAATGAGATAACAACCTCGGATTAGGTTTGAACGGATCTTGAAGGAAAAGACGAGCCTTCCGAGATATCTTCAGCACTCCGGAACAACTAAATAGCGAGAGGTGAATGATTAAGAATTGCACCGACATGAGACAGCATTGAAATGAGGAAAAGGGTATGATCAACACCAAAAGCTTTAATAGAATCCATCGGAGAAGAAAAAGAATGAAGAATGACGAACTTGAAGCTCCATTAGAATCTTCCTGAGAATCACCGGATAAGAACATTAACGGAAAAGGAATGGAGAGACTTCCATCAATAAAATGGATACTTGAATAAGAAATCTGGGTCCTTGAAGAAACAAGGCTGGGAGGGTGGGAAAAAACAAGGCAACTTGGGATGGATGAAAACAACCAACGTTGAGAAGAACTGATACTTGATTTTGCTGATGTTGAAATGATCGGAACCGCTAGAAGAGAAACACACCGGTGAAAAGGATTGACATGACAAACTCGATGATCGAGAAGGATTAGTATCCACATAGAAATATGAGAACACCACTTAGGAAAAGGTATGGAATCAACATTTGACTTCGAAGCAACTCGAATACCACAACTCAAAACAAAAACAAAGGATTGGCTTGCAGGATAAGCCGGAACAAACATATGATAGAGATTTCGTCCGAACTTTTTGTGGTGGGGCCTACACGGGCTCGATCGTACAGCACCATCATGTACAAGGCAGTGCACATGACATACGAAGCGTCCCCGAGTCGGCATAGCCAAGGACACTTTAAGACACAATGAGACCACTGTAAAACCAACCGTGAATAGGCAGACCACTAGACGTCGAACCCCAATTTCATATCATACATCTGTCGGAAAGATATCCTGAGAGCTACTTGAATTCCCACTTATGAAACACCCGAACCTTTCTGGTTATGCAATCAGGTGTTGCGGATACAGGGGAAGCATAATATCTCACCCAAATCTAGCAAATCCTACATCCAGCTGTATCCATCCTTCAACACATAACCGAGAAAACTTCGGAAGTCGTCTACCTCAACCTTCGAAAAGCATCCGTTATACAAGTTATGGCAGTACTCCCGAACTCCCGCCCCAGTACTGGGTGGCGTCGAGGTTATCTAACCAACAACTGCATAAAAGAGATTTTCGATGTCGGCGAAACTAAACACAGGTATTCCAGAACTGCAACGATAAAATTGTGACGACAACACCTCGGAGCTCAACTCCCCGGGAGACTTCCACAACCCCTAAATGACAGGAGGCACTAAGAACAATGTTCTCGTCACAAATCGATCGGAACGATTCCAAGATACCCGCGTGATCCTAAAATTTTTTTAGTGAAATTTGAGAAGAGAAGAGACAAAACTCTACGTCAGGATGCCTTGCTAGAGCGATGAAGGGACTGGGAAGTAAAAATAATTCCTAAACTCTCCGATATATAATTCCTAAATGACTCAAAACATTTTTTCTAGACTCAACTCGTCAGCTAATTCGATCAAGCAAAGGGGCTCCTAAGGTCGGGGAAGGCTCTGATACCAACTTGTAACGCCCTTGATGTGGCTATACCACGTGTCGAAGCACGACTTAGAGGCATAACCGCATTGAAAGCAATGTCGCAAGTGAGGTAATCTTCACACAACCCATGTAATACATAAGGGAAAGAGATACATAGTTGGCTTACAATCGCCACTTCACACAATTACATGAATAAGCATTACATCAACCAGTTACAATCAAGGCCCGACCATGGAGCCAAAATAAAAGAAGAACCCCAAATGCGACATGGTCCCCGATTGACCCCAACTGGGCTCCACTACTGATCAACTAGAACAAAAACAACACAAAGGACAAGATCTTCAACGAGCTCCTCCTTGAGCTTGGTTGCATCATATGCATGGACTCATTGGCACCTGCAAGCTGGTTTTGGAAGTATCTGTGAGTCACGGGGACTCAGCAATCTCGCACCCTCGCGATCAAGACTATTTAAGCTTATGGGTAAGGTAAATGTATGAGGTGGAGCTGCAGCAAGCGACTAGCACATTTGGTGGCTAACCTATTCGCAAAAGAGAGCGAGAAGAGAAGGCAAAAGCATGATCGAACAACTATGATCAAGAAGTGATCCTAGAACAACCTACGTCAAGCATAACTCCAACAGCGTGTTCACTTCCCGGACCCCGCCGGGAAGAGACCGTCACGGTAACACACGCGGTTGGTGCATTTTAATTAAGGTCAACTTCAGGTTTTCTACAACCGGACATTAACAAATTCCCATCTGCCCATAACCGCGGGCACGGCTTCCGAAAGTTCATAATCCCTGCAGGGGTGTCCCAACTTACCCCATCACAAGCTCTCAAGGTCAATGAAGGATATTCCTTCTAGCAGGAAGACCTGATCAGACTCGGAATCCTGGTTACAAGACATTTCGACAATGGTAAAACAACACCAGCAAAGCCACCCAGATGTGCCGACAAATCCCGATAGGAGCTGCACATATCTCGTTCTCAGGGCACACCGGATGAGCCAGACGTCGGGTGGGCCAGCCCATAGTTGCCCCTGGTTGCTCCGGACATCGCTCAGTTTGGACCAACACTCAGAGGAGCACTGGCCCGGCGGTTTAATAAAGATGACCCTTGGGCAGGCCTACTCAAGGGAAAGAAAAAGGCTAGGTGGCGAATGGTAAAACCAATGTTGGGCCTTGCTGGAAGAGTTTTATTCAAGGCGAACTATCAAGGGGTTCCCATTATAACCCAACCGCGTAAGGAACGCAAAATCCGGGAACATAACATCGATATGACGGAAACTAGGGCGACAAGAGTGGAACAAAACACCAGGCATAAGGCCGAGCCTTCCACCCTTTACCAAGTATATAGATGCATTAATTAAATAAGAGATATTGTATATCCCAACAAAATATCCATGTTCCAACAAGGAACAACACCTCCATGTTCCAACAAGGAACAAACTTCAAGCTTCACCTGCAACTAACAACGCTATAAGAGGGGCTGAGAAAAGCGGTAACATAGCCAAACAACGGTTTGCTAGGACAAGGTGGGTTAGAGGCTTGGCTCAACAATATGGGAGGCATGATAAGCAAGTGGTAGGTATCGCAGCATAGGCATAGCAAAAGAGCGAGCATCTAGCAAGCAAAGATAGAAGTGATTTCGAGGGTATGGTCATCTTGCCTGAAATCCCGCAAGGAAGAAGAATGAGTCCATGAAGAAGACAAACGGACGTAGACGAACGGGTCCTCACACACGCGACGTTATCGTAACCAACACGAAGAAGCAAACACCGGAAAGAAGCACACAACATAGTAAACAACCAACACATGAACATGGTATGATATGCAGAATGCGGTATGCGATGCATATGCATGATTTGGAAAGGAATGATTGAACCTGGCTTCAACTAGGAAATCCAAGAGTTCCACTGGAAAGGTGAGATGATTTCGGATGAAATCGATATAAAGATCACCGGAATCGGATGCACGGTTTGGAAATGGCAAGCAAAACAAATATGGCACCGGTCTGCGATAAACAGCAAGTAGCCATCTAAATGCACCAAGATAATTATGCTACAGCAATCAAACATGGCAAAAAAATACATGGCAGGGATCTACTCAAGAATCTTGACAAAAGATGAACACTGAGCTATGGCTAATTCAGTCATTAATAGGCTCAAACAAGCATGGCAAAAGTGCAAATGATAATAGGTTTCAGACTTAGTGAAATTAACACAAGTCTGGAATTTATCATCAGGAAGCACACTTTAGAACATGAAAACTACATGCTACAGGAACTTAACATGGCAAAGCAAGGCATGGCACGAAGCTACTCAAAGATCTTAACAAAAGTCCATTCGTGACCTTGAGCCAAAAGGGTTCAGAAAATACAATTACAAGCATGTGAGCATGGCAAAAACATAAACAGATCTCAGACTTAGTGAAAAACTGGAGCATGCAAAACAGTTAACGAGTAGGCATGTTTACGAGCTCGATGCACTCACTACAAAGCATGGCATGACAACCTAAACATACACCCATCAAGAATACATATCATAGAAGTTAGACATGGCAGGAACAACAACATAGCATGCATGGATCACCAGCAACGTCCTCGGCAAAATCGCTAACAAGTAGACAATCTGCCAGGACTTACGAAATAGCAAAAGTAGAGCTTGATTGAGTCAAGCTAGTGTGCTCCATAAATGCAAACAAAGACATGGATGGATAGAGAACCACAATATTAACAAATCATCCTGACTGATCATCCTCAAAAGAGGCACGGATCACTAGGAAACAACATGAACATATGGCATATTGATAAAAACAGATCAAGTACTTAGAGAAATTCTAAGTCACTGAAAACATCATTAACGAATGCCCTACTTTGCAAGCTTGTGCTAGTCACCACACATATCACAAAAATACATGGAAAGCACCTCTATAAAGATGGCATGGCATATAACAAAACTCATGTAGAACTCAGGAGCATATCATGCACACATAAATCATGGCAAAAATGACAAATAGTATTTGATGCAGCAGATCTGACAATTGTCTCAAATAGCTCTCTTCAACAGTATTTCGGGCATCTATATGAGCTCAAATGAAAATTATGCAATGATATGAAATGATGTGCTCTCTGAGACGAACATTTTGATATGCTACACGCATGAATCGGAGCTACGGATGAAAAGTTACGACATGATGAACATGGGCATTTGAAACTGGAAATCTCGGGGACTTAGTCATATCACCTCGCGGAAAAAGTCAACGGGCGGACGAGGTGGTGTGGGATGGCGAGATCCGGGGCGCGAGGAGGCGTTTGGATGGCGGGGTTGGTGGATCTGGTCCACCCCGGTCCAGATCTGGCCGGATTGAACTCCCGCGAGGTGGCGCGGACTCCGACGAGCTCGTGCCGTGGCGGGGATCCGAAGGAGCGGGTGAGGCAGAGCTCCTCGCGGGCGGCGGCGCATGGGAAAATGGGGCGGCGGCGACCGAACGACGCGGCGGCGCGGGGCCGCACCGGCGAGACGGCGAACGCCAGCGGGCGGCGGAGTGGCGCCAGGCGGCACTGCGAGGAGACGGGCGGCGGGGCAGCAGGCGCGCGGGGCGCGGGCGCTTGGGCCCCTGCGCGGCTCGGGCGGGCCGACCCCGGGTCGGGTGGGCCATGGCGGCTGGTGGGAGGACGCCGGGACAGGTGGGGGCGCGAGGTTGGATGCGGCGGCGGGGTTGGTGATGTGGCGGCCTCTGGTTGGCCGGAGTGAGGTGGAGGCTGGACGCGTCCGGCGGGCGCCGACATGTCCGGTGGCGGAGTGGGAAGAAGCTAGGGTTTGGACTGCGCGAAAAATTCGTGGAGACCCACATATATATAGGTAGAGGGAGCTAGGAAGCTCCAAATGAGGTCCGGTTTTCGGCCACGCGATCGTGGTCGAACGACCGAGATGATGACATGAAACGAACATGTATGCAAATGAAATGCACATGATGACATGATATGCAATGCATGACACGCAAGCAATGACAAGGCAACAATAGCGAATAACTGGAGGACACCTGGCACATCGGTCTCGGGGCGTTACAAAAACCCAAGTGGAACACCATGAGTATACCAGCTGAGGAAAGAACAAGGCCCCAGTGCCTGAAGCTGCTGAAGAAGAGGATGATGAATCCCATGTTTTGCGGAAGTTGAAGCCCAAAATTCCTGACCATAATGATGCTCATCCAGTCGCTGAGGACATGCACATCAGGAAAGATGCAGGATTGAGGTTATGGAGATAGTCTGACCCATCTGCTGTCAGGAGGAGAACTGGTGTGGATTACAGGTTTCACACAAAGGAACAACAAGATTTCTATGAAACCATTCTGCTTGACAAGAAGCCCATAGTGTGTGACATGAAATGGGTGGACTGGGAGTTCATCTGGGAAAATGAAGATCACTTCCCTGGAGTGTATGACAACTTTAAGGCATGTGGAGTTGATCATGCAGTTCTACTCCACTGCCCACTTCTATCCATATGGGAGGATGGTTTGGATGTCTGAGGGTACCAGGTACCAGTCCACAGTTGATGAATGGGCTAAGCTGATCAATGCCCCTCCAGAGCATGAAGATGACTTGGATGTATATGCCAAGAAGAAGAAAGACCACAAATCCATGGCAAACATGTACAAGGAGATCCTCGACAAGGCTTTGGAAACTCACAAGCTAGGATCTGTGCATTTCTTGTTGTCTGGTCTACCTACGATCAACTGGATCTTGAGGCACACTCAGCTACCCAAGTCAGGAGAGCACAAGATGATCAGAGGGCATTCTATGAATCTCATCCAACTGTTTGATGTGCCTCATAAGTTCAAGGCTATGAGCTTAATGGTAGAAACAATCAAGAGGACTGCTGCTGACCAGAAGAGAAGTTGTGGGTATGCTCCACACATTCAACTCTAAGATGAGCACAGGAACTTATTTGGTAGACAAGGAGCATCGACCAATATATCCTGATTTTGAAGACAATACCGTTGTGATGACTGAGGAAGATCCATCATCTGTGCAAGCACATGAGAAGAGAGAGAAGGCAAGGGCAGAGATAGCTGCAAGGATGCTAACTACCGAAGAAGCATCTCATGTATTCCTGAAGAGCAAGCAAGATCAGCTTGGATATCCGATTCAAGCTACACTGAGGATTGAGAAGGTCTTGGCCACCCTGACATAGAATTAGGAGAGCCCGGAGAGGATTGTGGAAACAAAATTCTATGATCTTGATCTGAAGGTGACTGAGATTCAGACTGCAGTTGAGCAGCTTCAGGAGGAAGCAGAGGAGAGGAGAGGAAAAGTAACCACTGATGCTTTCAAGCGTGTGCCACGAGGTCCAAGGTCTACTGCAGTGCCAGTCTCAGATGCTAGAGCTTCAGTGTCAGCACCAGCAGCTACAGCTCTAGTGCCACCTCCAGCACCCACTCCAGCAGCTCCGACTACTTCATGGGAAGCCTTCGTCCTTGGAGTTCTATCCACACCTCCTCCGAAAGACCAAGCCTGAGAGACGTATAGCACTATGCATTTTCAAACTTTTTGGTAACTTGTTGCCAAAGGGGGAGAAAATGTATAGATCATAGGCTTCGAGAGAGAGTGTCTTGTTTTTTATCTCTCTTGCTATTTTGGTTGAACTACTTCTATTTTGTGCTTGTGTGAGATACCTTATGTCCTTGTGAGATACTTATATGATCATGCGGTTGATCATATGCTACATTAATGTTTGGTTGAATGATGCTATCCTTTATATTCCACATATGATCATTCACTTTCTTGGTGATGAGTGCATGCTTTTAATTTCTATCATTTTGAGCGCTCCACCAAGATGTATGTGACATGGAAGAGCAACCCATGATCCTAATCTATTGTGCATTTTCATTCAAAAGCAAATTTTAAATAATGTACAAATTTAGGGGGAGCTCTTGCTTATCACATCGATGTTTTTAAATCTTATAATCATTTGTCGAAGCTTTGATCTATATGTTGTCATCAATTACCAAAAAGGGGGAGATTGCAAGTGCAACTATGCCCAGGTGGTTTTGGTAATTCCTAACAACATATAGCTCATTGAACTAATGCTACTTGAAGATAAATATTGCAGGAAAAAGCTCAATGATTGGCATGGCATGGATTAGAAAGTGGATCCCTCAAAATTCTAAGGACAAAGGATTGGCTCGAGCTCAAAGCTCAGGACTCTACATTTTTTATTTTAAGTGATCCAAGATCACATTGAGTCCATAGGAAAAGCCAATACTATCAAGAGGGGGTGAGGTGTTGCTTAATGAGTTTATTGCTCAAAGTGCTTAGTGATATGCTCCAAAAACCCTAAACTACTTTCTCACATCCACATATGTCCCAAACCAAAGGTCAAACTTGGCTCCACCAAAATTGTCTATCCGGAGCCACCGAGTTCAGTTGACATAGCCACTGCCAGAAACCCTAGTCTTTTCGGTCTTACCGATAGGGATCTCGGTCTCACCGAGATGGGATTGCAAACTCTCTATTTCCCTTCGTATCGTTTCGGTCAAACCAAGATGAGCAATCGGTCCCACCGAGATTGCAATGCAAACTCCCTGTTTCCCTTTCGTAATGTTACGGTTCTACCGAGAGAGCGAATTGGTCCCACTGAGTTTGCCTGACCAACTCTCTGGTTAGTCTATTACCAAAATCGGTCTCACCGAGTTTGTGTAATTAGTCTCACCGAGATTACGTTATGCCCTAACCACTAACCCTAATGATATCAGTCCCACCGAGTTTACATGTCGGTCCCACCGAAAACCCTAACGGTCTTATTATGAACTAAATTGGTCTGACCGAGTTGTATGATTCGGTCCCACTGAGTTTGGTGATTTGTGTGTAACAGTTAGATTTTGTGTGGAGGCTATATATACCCCTCAACCCACTCTTAATTCATGGAGAGAGCCATCAGAACATGCCTACACTTCCAACATAAATTTTCTGAGAGAGAACCACCTACACTTGTGTTGAGGTCAAGATACTTCATTCCAACCACATAAATCTTGATCTCTTGCCTTCCCCAAGTTGCTTTCCACTCAAATCATCTTTCCACCAAATCCTATCCCATGAGAGAGAGTTGAGTGTTGGGGAGACTATCATTTGAAGCAGAAGAGCAAGGAGTTCATCATCAACACACCATTTGTTACCTCTTGGAGAGTGGTGTCTCCTAGATTGGTTAGGTGTCACTTGGGAGCCTCCATCAAGATTGTGGAGTTGAACCAAGGAGTTTGTACGGGCAAGGAGATCGCCTACTTTGTGAAGATCTACCCTAGTGAGGCAAGTCCTTCGTGGGCGATGGCCATGGTGGGATAGACAAGGTTGCTTCTTCGTGGACCCTTCATGGGTGGGGCCCTCCATGGACTCGCGCAACCGTTACCCTTCGTGGGTTGAATTCTCCATCAACATGGATATACGATAGCACCACCTATCGGAACCACGCCAAAAATCTCCATGTCTACATTGCGTTTGCTCCCTCTAAACTCCTCCTTTTACCTTCATATGCAATTGTTTTACATTCCGCTGCTATACTCATAGAATTGCATGTGTAGGTTGTTTGCTTGACTTGTGCTAAGTTGCTAAAATCTGCCAAGAATTAAAATTGGGAAAAGGCTAGATTTTTATTTGGTCAAGTAGTCTAATCACCCCCCATCTAGACTTACTTTCGATCCTACAACATCCCATTGCTATTCTTGAAGAAACCGAGCGCAAGACTCGCAACAAGTCAATCAAATCCTAAAAGTGAAGTGCTCACACCATTCCAAACGAGAAGCCACCTGGGAGCGCGAGGATCACCTCCGTTCCGAATATCCAGAGTTCTTTCAGTCCTAGATATTGGGACGAGATCCTCTCGTAGTGGTGGAGTGTTGTAACACCCCGGATGTAACTTGCCATATTTGTAACTCCGACTCTTGCCATTTTCGGCTTTAAGTTATGAGATTCCCTTCGCGGTTGGGTTTTTGTGTTTGTTTTGCTTTTTTTTCATGTCATGCTTTTCATATCATGTCATCATGTGCATCGCATTTGTATACGTGTTCGTCTCATGCATCCGAGCATTTCCCTCATTGTCCGTTTCGTAATCTGACACTCCCACATGCACCGGTGCACCCCTCTTGTCTCTTTTCATGAGCGGGTGTTAAACATTCTCGGAATGGACCGATATTTGCCAAGTGGCCTTGGTACTCCACCGATAGACGGCCTGTCAAATTTCGTTCCGTTTGGAGGCCGTTTGATGCTCCAACGGATAACCAGAAAAGCTTCTTGTGTGATGCAGCCCAACACCCCTCCAAAACGGCCCAATAGCCCATATAAACCATCTCCATGTCCTCCATCATCAGATTATGATCATGTGTGCGAAACTGCACCCCATTTGGACACTCCAAACTCAACCTACCTATATATATGCCCCCCTTCCAAATTTCGCAGTCCAAAACCCTAGCAACCGCTCCCCTTCGCCGCCGGACACGTTCGGAGGAGCCGGACGCATCCACACCGCCGCCCATAGCCTATCCCCGCTCGCCATGTGGCTCCGCCACCGCCCGCTGCCACAGGCCCGCCAGGCCCACGTGGGGCCCTCCCGGCCCGTGCGCCACCGCCGCAACCAGGCCCGCGCGGGGTCCCCCCGGCCCGCGCGCCACCGCCGCCGCCCGTCCCACGCCCCGCCGCCTGTCCTCTCTACACCGGCCGCCGTCTCCGCCGATGTCCGCCGGAGCCCCCCCGACCCTGCCGTCTTGCCGCCCGAACCGGCCGCTGGCTCCACCGATCTCCGCATACAACAGCCGCTCAACGTCGCTCGCATCGTCCCGCGTTGCCGGCGGAGCTCCTCTGTAGCCCCGAGCTCTGGCGACCCCAGATCCGCTGGCCTACCTCATTCCCCGAGCTCCGTCCGCCGTGTTCCTCTGTCCCGGCGTAGTTTCGGCCATCCTCGGTTCGCGTGAGACCAAAACACTAGATCTGGGCGAGGTTAATTTCGTCTAAGTCCCTTTTCCCCTAATATTTTTATGCCATGTTCATCGCATCACATCTCGATGACCGTGGCTCCAAATCATGAATATGATATGTTGTATCGTTCTTCTCGTTGAGCTCTTCACGTTAGAGGCATTTCCGTGCATGATACTACCCATTATGACGCCTTTTCCATTGATGCAAGAGTGCTATAAAATGTTTAACTACTGGTACTTATCACTATATGAGGTTTTGTCATTTTTGTTGTATTGGATGTGTGCATCGTATGAGCTTGAGGTCTACATGTGTCTTGAACCAAATCATGCCATATTTACAGAGGTTCTTGTCTTGTATTTTTGTGATCTATGTGGTGACTAGCACAACCGTGCAAACTAGGCTTCATGATGTTGCTGTTTTCAGGTACTTAGGATTTTGCTAAGTTCTTTTCCTGTTGTTATTTTGATGCCATGTAAACTTGATGCTACAATGAGTTCCATGCTTATTTTGGGATACTTCAGTAAAGATGTTTTGAACATGTGGTTATGCTATATCCATCCATGCCCCTGTTTGCAATTATGGAGTGCTCTAGGATGTCATTTGCTTGCTCTACTTTTGCTATAAAATGTTCCTGGCAGGATGTTAACATGTTAATCAATTTTGCCATGGTTGTTGCTAGTGATCCATGCATCCTATTAACTTGCTCTTGCCATGGTTAGCTTCATGAACATGTTATGTTGCTATTGGTATGCTTATATTGCCATGCAATGCTTTGTGGTGAGTGGTTCCAGCTCGCAAAGTTGCTACCATAATTCTTTTTATGCCATGCTTTGTTTTTCTTCGAAGTCTGAAACTGTTAATAAAACTTGCTATGTTTACATGGGTGCCATCATATCTTCTGTGCCTTTTTGGCTCATGTTCAGTTAGGGACTTTTGTTCTATGCATTTAGTAGAATCATTCCATGCCTTTATCTGCTATCATAAGTTCCTGTAGCATGTTGTTTGCATGCTCTAATCATTGCTTCCTGATGTTCCTTTTGACATGTTAGTATTTTCTCCAAGTTTGTGATGCTGATACCTTTTGCACTTTTTCCATGCTTGTTGATATGTTGGAGTGCAGTTTGTGGGCGGTTTTGTCAAGCATCTCTTGTACATCACTGCCATCGTGCTGTTAATCGTAGTTTTGCGACATCCTTGCTTTGCTTGCCATTTGCAAACCATGCATCCGTTTCTGGTGATCTTTATATCGATTTCAACTGAAATCATCTCATATTTCCAGAGGCATACTTGGTTTGCCAAGTTGATTTCTTGATCATTCTTTCCCTTACGAAGCACGCATATGCATTGCATATCATGTCTTCATATCATGCCATGTATTGCATCATGTTGCTTGTGCATTGCACTATGATTGATTGTTGTTCCTTTTACTTGTGTTCTTGCCTTGGGTAGAGCCGGGAGACGAGTACGTGACCAAGGAACCTATTGAGTACGCTTACGAGGATCAAGCTTTCGACAACTCTGAGAACTTTGCAGGCAAGATGACCATACTATCGAAATCACTTCTATCTTTGCTTGCTAGTTATTCGTTCTAGCACTATGTCATGCTACCTACCACTTGCTATATCATGCCTCCCAGATAGCCATGTCAAGCCTCTAACCCACCTTCCTAGCAAACCGTTGATTGGCTATGTTACCGCTTTTGCTCAGCCCCTCTTATAGCGTTGTTACTTGCAGGTGAAGATGAAGCTTGTTCCATGTTGGAACATGGATTTCTTGGAATATCATTATTATAGCTTATTTACTTTAATGCATCTATATACTTGGTAAAGGGTGGAAGGCTCGGACTTATGCCTGGTGTTTTGTTCCACTCTTGCCGCCCTAGTTTCCGTCATACCGGTGTTATGTTCCTTGGTTTTGCGTTCCTTACGCGGTTGGGTGTTATGGGAACCCCTTGATAGTTCGCTTTGAATAAAACTCCTCCAGCAAGGCCCAACCTTGGTTTTAACATTTGCCACCTAAGCCTTTTTCCCTTGGGTTTCGCTGACTCAAGGGTCATCTTTGTTTTAAATCCCCAGGCCAGTGCTCCTCTGAGTGTTGGTCCATACTGGGCGATGTATCGCGCCCCCTGGGCAACCAGGGTCTATGCCAACTGGACGTCTGCCCATCCGGTGTGCCCTGAGAACGAGAAACGTGCGACTCCTATCGGGATTTGTCGGCACATCGGGCGGCTTTGCTGGTCTCGTTTTACCGTTGTCGAAATGTCTTGTAACCAGGATTCCAAGACTGATCGGGTCTTTCCGGGAGAAGGAATATCCTTCGTTGATCGTGAGAGCTTGTGATGGGCTAAGTTGGGACACCCCTGTAGGGTATAAAATTTCGAGAGCCGTGCCCACGGTTATGTGCCAGACGTGAATTTGTTAATATCCGGTTTTTGAGAACTTGACACTTAACTTAATTAAAATGAATCAACCGCGTGTGTAGCCGTGATGGTCTCTTTTCGGAGGAGTCCGGGAAGAGAACACGTTCTTGTGTTATGCTTGAACGTAAGTAGTTTCAAGATCACTTCTTGATCACTTATAGCTTCTCGACCGTGTGTTGCTTCTCTTCTCGCTCTTATTTGTGTATGATAGCCACCATATATGCTTAGTGCTTGCTGCAGCTCCACCTCACTACCTTCTCCTACCCATAAGCTTAAATAGTCTTGATCTCGTGGGTGTGAGATTGCTGAGTCCTCGTGACTCATGGATACTTCCAAACAGTTGCAGGTGTCGATGATGCCAGTGCAGGCGATGCTACCGAACTCAAGTGGGAGTTCGACAAGGATTTGGGTCGTTACTACATTTCGTTTACTGATGATCAATAGTGGAGCCTGGTTGGGATGATCGGGGATCTAGCATTTGGGGTTGTCTTCCTTTTATTTTGGTTCTGTAGTCGGACCTTTGATTGTACCTTGGATGATATATGGATTATTTATGTATTGTGTGAAGTGGCGATTGTAAGCCAACTCTTTATCCCTTTCTTATTCAGTACTTGGGATTGTGTGAAGATTACCCCTCTTGCAACAAACCTACCATGCGGCTATGCCTCTAAGTCGTGCCCCGACACGTGGGAGATGTAGCCGCATTGTGGGTGCTACATCCTCCAGGTGAGACACAGAGACCTTCAGCGAAGGAGAGAAAAAGGGGTAGGGCAGCGAGGACGGCCTGCTTGCTCGGGTGAGGAACTGAGCAGCTCCGGCGGTGGAGCTCGCCGGCGCGGTGCTAGAGACGTCAGGGGAGCGAGGTCGCTCGGGGCCTAGTGTAGCTTGGGCACAAAGGAGCTCCACGCGGCTACAGGATGGAGGTAGCGCCTCGATCCATTCAAGAACGAGCGCTCGGGCTAGCTACGTGATGGTCATGGATGCCAGCCGGACGAGGAGGCAGAAGCGCTTGTGCCTGTGGTGGTTGCTCGCTTGAGAGATCAAGGGAGAGTGGGTGGCGACTTGATGGATTGGAAGGATTGATCGGGAAGGATCCCGAGGAAAGAGGAGACCAGGTGGAGGCACTGGTTGGATCTATGGAGAAAACAAGTGGCGGTGCACCGAAGGAATGGATGGATGGATGGTACAGGGCTAGGGTTTCATCTGCATATATATAGCAGGCGGTTTAGCATAGGGCTATCCGGTCCGTCCGATCGTAATTGGACGGCTCGAGATAAATGGGTTAGGTAGTCCAAATAAGAAACTAAAGATAGGGATGTTTGGGGATGATCCTGACCCATTGGTAACGACAGCCCGGTTTGAGTTCGGGGGTTAGTTTTCGGACACGAGCGATGGGTCGATGCACTATGTCGAGAGACTCTGGCTTAGGCAAGAGGGAAAATGAAGATCCAAGTTGCTAGGGGTGTGAGAAAGGTCAACAAAGACAAAGATCCAACGAGGAAGAAGCGGCAACTACGAACGACTATGGGTTTTATGAAATCATGCGGATGCAATGCGGATGATGCGACGATGACTGTAGCAAAAAAATGAAACACACGGAGATGATGAAAAACATGGAAGGCGTTTGGAGCATCGGTCTCAGGTCGTCACAACTCTCCTCCACTTACAAGAGATCTCACCCCGAGATCAAGGGATGGCACCGGAGAGAAGCGGAAGAGCAAGAGGTAAAACAAAGTTGCTTCTTCAAAAAACGAGTGAAACCATGAACCTTCAGAGGTTGAAAAACTTGAAATAAAAATAAACAGAGAGGAACGAGATGCAAACAGTCTATTGGACAAGAGGAACATGGAATACAATGATAACCTAGAGCTTAAAGGACAAGATAGACTTTGAAACCACTCCGGTCAAAAGAAGATGAGAAAAGAAGAATTCAAGCAGCACTCCTGTTGAAAAGAGAGGCAAGACTTGATAAGATAAAAGGAACTTGGATAGAGGACACAACACTCCTGTTGAATGGAAAGGCAACAAAAAGAACATGATCTTTACAAAATGAGATGATGGGTCGAAGAGAGCAACATCACAATGCCTCTGGAACAAATGTAAGAATGGAATCAAAAGAACTGAGAAGAAAACAACATGTTCTACCTCAATTGAATTTGAAAAGCATCCCGACAAGAGGGAATGAATGGAGTTGTTTGAAAAACAACAATGGTAAGAATAAGCTTGTTGTGGGCTTGTGGAAACATCTCAAAACTTAGAGGTGAATACATGCCACTAGGGAAAACAATTGATTGCTTGAGAGCAACACAGAGATGAAAACTCTTTCACCGAGAAGAGAAGGAGAAACTTGGACCATTGATGAGCACCACAATTAGCAACATTCCCAATGGAAGGCTTTAGGTGAAATATAACCCAAGATAACTCCAATGAAGAAACGATGGGTTTAAATATCTCATTCTTGATAACTTGTGAATCATGAAACCTGTAGGAAAATTGTCAATAATGATATAAGACCACCTCAAAAGATAATGATTAAGAATTGCACTTCGGAATGCATGATAAAGACCGCTTGAGCTCCTCCAACAAGAATCTTGAATAACACTTCAAGAACGAATTAAATCCTTGATGAACCATCATGTAGAGCCTCAATGAAAAACACCGGTAATAAAAGGATGATAGAAAGAAAGAGAATTTTAAAACACAAGGTGAAGCCTTGCAATGATTTAGATGGAGCTTCACAACGATATAACCGAGAAAACATGGAACTACCGAAAAGGAAAAGTTGAAACACTTGAAACCAATAATTGATAACATGAATGAAGTCCGGAAGAAGGAATTAATCACTTGGATGAAACAAGTATAAGAATTATGTTATGCTTATCCTTCATAAACTTAAACTGATGACTAATAATGGATTTTTGCACACCACTTATTCTCATTGAAAAGGGTTAAGGAGAGTTATAGTGCGAACCTGGGAAGTCTTAGTTTCAAAACCAGCAGATCTCGGGTAGGGGGTCCCGAACTTTGCATCTAAAGATCGATGGTAATAGGAGACAAGGGACACGATGTTTTACCCAGGTTCGGGCCATCTTGATAGAGGTAATACCCTACATCCTGCTTGATTGACTTTGATGGGTATAGGGGTTACAAGAGTTGATCTACCACAAGATCGTAATGGCTAAACCCTAATTGTCAAGCCTGTATGATTATGATTGCCTCTACGGACTAAACCCTCCGATTTATATAGACACCAGAGGGGGCTAGGGTTGTACAAAGTCGGTTTACAGAGAAAGGAATATTCAAATCCGCATGCTAAGCTTGCCTTCCACACCAAGGAGAGTCCCATCCGGACACGGGAGGAAGTCTTTTGTCTTGTATCTTCACGTCCCATTAGTCCGGCCCATGTCATATAGTCCGGACGCCTAAGGACCCCTTAATCTAAGACTCCTTCAGTAGCCCCCGAACCAGGCTTCAATAACAGTGTGTCCGGCGCGCGGATTGTCTTCGGCATTAGAAGGAGGGTTCCTCCTCCGAATACTTCAAAGCATCTTGACCCAAAGAGTTATGTTCGGCTTTTCATTTAATGTCATACTCTTTCGCTGCCGCACCTCTGTCTCTTCTGCTTCCACGTGTCTAATGAATCCAAAAGGTCAGAGTATTTTTTCCACATATAACCCTGGCCATAAAAAAGGCGTGTATTTAAAGGGATTGGATCTCAGATGCCATTCCACACTAGGCGGAAAATCATTAGAGCTTGCTAGGAGAAACCACTCAAACATGCTAGCGCTCCCAGTTCTTCCTATCGTCCTCATGGCTCAGAAAAAGGAGATTGGGAGTGATGATCAATACCCCACGCCCAGCTGACTAAGCTCCAGGTGCAAGGTTACCTTCCCCCCGCGGATCTAGTCCCGGTACGGTCGGGATTAACTTCTTTCATAGGCGAAGCCCTGGCGGAAAGTTTCCCGAATCCTTTAGAAGGGGAGCGAGTGTGCTTTGTTTCCTTTCTCTTGAGGGGCATTGGATTTCCAATCCATCCTTTCCTCCGAGGTATCCTGGAGTATTACGACCTCCAACTGCACAACATAACATCGGGCTCCATTCTGCACATCGTGGGATTCGTTGCTCTCTGCGAGTTGTTCCTAGGCTGCGAGGCACACTTTGAGTTATGGAGAAAACTGTTCTGCCTCGTCCCTCGCTCCCAAAAGAGATCCATATTTGAGGTGGGCGGCGCTGAGATATGGCGCATAGCCGGAACCGGATACCTGTCCGGCACGCCGAAGAAGGCGACCGAGGAGTGGCCCTCGGAATGGTTTTATATTGAACACGTCGCCCTCCACAACCCAGTCCGAATGGGCCTTCCCGAGTTTTCCAGCGCTCAACTAAAGAAATGCCATAGCTGGTGCCCTCGGAGCCTCGAGGAGGAAGATAGCGTGGAAGTCAAGATGCTAATGGACAAGATAAAAATACTCGCCCAATCTAGACTATACATGATCGAGGTCATGGAAATTTTCATAACGCGAGGCGTCCAGCCACTCCAATCCAGAGGACTCCCCATGCGGAACTACAACAGGGAGGATGATACATCTCGCTATGCACGTAAGGGTCCAGATGACTTTGCCGCCCTAGCCGCCATGCTGGCGGATCTTTATAAAGGGGAGAAAGAAGAATTCACTCGTCTTAAGTGTCGGGACAGATTCTCCATGTACAACCCCCCTAGCAGGGTGAGCTTTCAATCCAGAATCTTATTAGATCGTCATCTTAAGCCTTAACTAATTGGACTCAAACTGACCACCTTTAATAGGAATGGCCGAAGGCCACCGCGGGGATCTACAACCCTGCTCCACAGCCGGAGAATCATATTCGGGACCTAGACCCCAGATGTGAGGAGGATCCAGATATATTTGTAGAGCTTAAGGAGGGAGTCTTCTATCAGGCAAGCTACGACGGCACAGAAGTGGCCATCGTAGCCGATTACGTTGGTCTCCTCCCGTCTTCCCATGTAAGTACCCAGGGAGCATCTCCTCCCAAAGAGCTCCCTCATTATGCCTCACCCACCGCACTGTCTCGTGCTTTGAAGGGGAGGCGCTCGGTGCGCCATCCTGCACCGGAGGCGTCTCATAGGAGAGCGGCACCTGCGCCGGGCAGGTCTTCGAAGAGGAAGGAAGATGTCAACGCGGCTGAGCCTTCATCAGAGGTATGGATTCGAATATGCCCCCTGGAAGTCATATCGAACTGTGATATTGTCCGATGTGTTTTATCAGGAAGAGTGTGTGTCGGACTATGTCTGGGGATCCTGCCGGTCGCGCCTCTACCAATCAGGTTCCAGACCCTGCCTCTAGGGCGGGGGCTGATGCGGGAGTGACGTCGGATTGTCCTCCTTCAGAGGATTCGGATGATGTGTACGTCACGAACTCTGAAGTAGAGAGCGCCATGAATCATAGGCAACAAAGGGCCGCTCTTCGCGACCCCAGCTTTCATGAAGAGGCGTTCAATGCCTTCAGCTCGGCTGATGCGTACATCCGAGCTACTAGAGATGGGCTTGCCAGAGCCACTGACCAGTATTTGAAAGATATGCGGGTAAGTATGCATTGTATAGATCTGGTAACCGTATACCAATAGCCCCCGAGACTTGAAGCAGTTGAAAACAACTGATTTAAGGATCATTTCATAATCGGGTACTCACGGAGAAGAACAATATGCTATCTCAGGAGATGGAATAGTGTCGGACCCAGCTTACTCCAGTTACCACCAAATTGGGAAAATCCAAGGAGGCACCAACTAGTAAGGCTTCCTTCTATCCGGAAAATGTAATCATGTGCCAGTCGTGTTTATACAAATAAACGTTGTTGTATTATACGATCGCAGGCTCGTTGGCTCAGATGGAAGAGAAACTGAAGGCCGCATAGGCGGAAAAAGAACACGCCGAAAGACGAGAGGCCGCTGGTCAACGTGTACTGACACGAACCAGGGACGAAAAGAACAAGCTGCAGGACACCAATACTGATACGTCTCCAACGTATCTATAATTTTTGATTGCTCCATGCTATATTACCTTCTGTTTTGGATGTTCATGGGCTTTATTATGCGCTTTTATATGATTTTTGGGACTAACCTATTAACCCAGAGCCTAGTGCCAGTTACTGTTTTTTGCCTATTTTAGGGTTTCGCAGAAAAGGAAAATCAAACGAAGTCCAATTGACCTGAAACTTCACGGAACTTAGTTTTGGACTAGAAGAAGCCCAGAAGACTTGGAGTGCACATCAGGGGATCTACGAGGAGGCCACGAGGCAGGAGGGCGCGCCATCCACCCTCGTGGGCCCCTCGTGCCCCCCATGATGTACTTCTTCCGCCAATATATCTCCATATACCCTAAAAACATTCGGGAGCACAATAGATCGGGAGTTCCGCCGCCAGAAGCCTGCATAGCCACCGAAAACCAATCTAAACCCATTCCGGCACCCTGCCGGAGGGGGAATCCTTCTCCGGTGGCCATCTTCGTCATCCCGGTGCTATCCATTACGAGGAGGGAGTAGTTCTCCCTCGGGGCTGAGGATATGTACCAGTAGCTATGCGTTTGATCTCTCTCTCTCTCGTGTTCTTGAGGTGATACGATCTTGATGTATCGCGAGCTTTGCTATTATATTTGGATCCTATGATGTTTCTTCCCCCCTCTACTCTCTTGTAATGGATTGAGTTTCCCCTTTGAAGTTATCTTATCTGATTGAGTCTTTAAAGATTTGAGAACACTTGATGTATGTCTTGCCGTGCGTATCTGTGCTGACAATGGGATATCACGTGATTCACTTGATGTATGTTTTGGTGATCAACTTGCGGGTTCCGCCCATGAACCTATGCATAGGGGTTGGCACATGTTTTTGTCATGATTCTCGGAAAGAAACTTTGGGGCACTCTTTGAGGTTCTATGTGTTGGTTGAATAGATGAATCTGAGATTGTGTGATGCATATCATATAATCATACCCACGGATACTTGAGGTGACATTGGAGTATCTAGGTGACATTAGGGTTTTGGTTGATTTGTGTCTTAAGGTGTTATTCTAGTACGAATTCTAGGGCTGTTTGTGACACATATAGGAATAGCCCAACGGATTGATTGGAAAGAATAACTTTGAGGTGGTGTCGTACCCTACCATAATCTCTTCATTCGTTCTCCGCTATTAGTGACTTTGGAGTGACTCTTTGTTGCATCTTGAGGGATAGTTATGTGATCCAATTATGTTATTATTGTCGAGGGAACTTGCACTAGCGAAAGTATGAACCCTAGGCCTTCTTTCAACGCATTGCAATACCGTTTACGCTCACTTTTATCATTAGTTACCTTGCTGTTTTTATATTTTCAGATTACAAAAGCTATTATCTACTATCCATATACCACTTGTATCACCATCTCTTCACTGAACTAGTGCACCTATACAATTTACCAATGTATTGTGTGTGTTGGGGACACAATAGACTCCTTGTTATTTGGTTGCAGGGTTGCTTGAGAGAGACCATCTTCATCCTACGCCTCCTACGGATTTATAAACCTTAGGTCATCCACTTGAGGGAAATTTTCTACTGTCCTACAAACCTCTGCACTTGGAGGCCCAACAACATCCACAAGAAGAAGGCTGTTTAGTAGACATCAAGCTCTTTTTTGGCGTCGTTGTCGGGGAGGTTAGCGCTTGAAGGTATATCTTTAGATCTTGCAATCGAGTCTTTTAGTTTCTTGTTTTTATCACTAGTTTAGTTTATAAAAGAAAACTATAAAAAATGGAATTGAGTTTGTGTCATATGCTTCACCTTTTTAGTATCTTTCCCGAGTATGATGGAAAGGATAATTGTGCTCAAGTGCTAGAAGAAGAAATCTCTAAAATGTTTGGCACTAAATATTTGAATGATGAGCATGATTGCAATGTTGTTAGTATGAATTCCTTGAATATCCATGATGCTAATGATATGCAAAAGCACAAGCTTAGGGTAGCTATGTTTGATGAAGATGATATTTTTTGTTCCCCAAGTTTTGATGAGAAAATTTATTATGATGAAAGCATGCCTCCTATTTATGATGATTATATTGATGAAAGTGGATTTGGAGAGGTCATGACTTTATTTTGTGATGAATCCACTATTCCGGAAGAGGTTCCAATTGATTATGAGAACAAAGTTGCTATCTATGATGATTATTGTGATGACTTGTATGCTATAAAGAATAATGATATCCATGAAACTTTTCATCATGATTTTAGTTTTCAATTGGATTATGCCTCACATGATAATTATTTTGTTGAGTTTGCTCCCACTATTATTCATGAGAAGAATTTTGCTTGTGTAGAGAGTAATAAAATTTCTATGCTTGTAGATCATGAAAATAATGCTCTATGTGATGGTTATATTGTTGAATTCATTCATGATTCTACTGAAAATTATTATGAGGGAGGAATATATGCTTGTAGGAATTGCAATAATATCAAGTTTCCTCTCTATATGCTTAAAATTTTGAAGTTATGCTTATTTTACCTTCCTATGCAAGTTGATTCTTGTTCCCACAAGTTGTTTGCTCACA